>NW_027069502.1:1078498-1225600 GCF_002906115.3 Quercus suber
ATTGGTGGAATATAAAATAGAACATGAATAGGGCATCGGATTTTTATTTCAGGGTATTTTTGAGACAGGCCAGTACATATAATTTGAAGTACTGAACAATCTTGCTTAGTGAGTTATTGTTGGTTTTATATATTAGAATCATAGTAGAGAGTTAAGATGTTTTTGTTTTGGGTCTTATGTAGTTTAATTTAGTTCAATTAAGTTCTCGGATATGTGTATGGGAGAAGGTTTGTACAGGAACTTGTGTAGTTATTACTTGAATGTTGGCAAAGGTTAGCACAAAATGAAATGCAAGTCGTAGTAGTAAGTGCTTCAGTTCTATTGATTTTATTGTTCTAGTACTATACCACTATTCTACTGCTTGTGTGTGAGTCTGTGTAGCTACAAAATCTTCAATGCTCCTTTTTAAGATCTATTATTTATGTAAGTGGAGAGTAACATGATCCTACCTATCTTATTTAAAGGAGTCCATTTCACACCTTTTTTGGTACTAATATTTAATCTCATTTGAAGTGGAAACGATTTTAATTCAGTGGGAAGTGGTTCAGAAATTACAAACTTGTAACCTAAAAAAAGTTTTAAATTACATTTAAATCAGTTTAAGAGAAAAACTCTTCCAACTAAGTTGTCAAAATTGGAATCTTACGTAAAGTTGTTGAAGGTAGGTGAGATTATAGAATGTAAAATCGTTGAAAGTAGGTAGGATCGTAGAACGTAGAATCGGATTGTGAATCTTAAAATCTTACATATTTTCATATTTAAAACAAAAATACATTAATAATGGTTTTGTATGTTGAATAATCATGTAAATTATAAATTCAGCTATAAAAATAACTAAGATTTGCATCATATGATGTAATTTGTATGTCATATATCGCTAAGTCAATACTAATGAAACAAATATATTTAAGTTTTGACCCCATGTATTTAAAAAGTTCAATAAATGTTTGATTATCAATTAAATACCAAAATATTTATCAAAACATATGGAAAATATTTTCCAAGTTCTAAGTTCCAAGTTTGAAATCTAAAATAAATTAGCAAATGAAAACTAGTTAACTACAGTATAAAATCCAAAAGTAAGATGAATATTAAGGTGAATTGAACATTTAATTATTTCCATTCTAAGGTTTTTATAACCATCGTCCTAAATTCCTAATTATCATCATCCATTTCATCATCTATATAGATATTATATATTTGTATACCAGAGCCGCAAAAGACATCAATATACAATTTTACACTTAACTATTCAAGTTATACCAGTCAACAACAATTAAAGAGCTTACTCAAAAAAATCAATCAATCAATATACAAATTCAAGCATAACTTATAAAATTATATATAAAAAAATATTTTAGTAATATTAGAACATTAATTAGTATATTGATTAAACAAATTTAACAATATTATAGCTTAAAAGGCAGCAAAGCCAATATCAAATTCTTCATTTAAAAATGATGAAGTATTCTTTCATTTTGATTACAAGTGAACTAGAAATTAAAAAACATTTGCTTAGGTTAACATAATTTTATAAAAATAAAATAAAAAGTCATACCATCACAACATGAAAAAATAAAAACCCTTAAAGCTTCATCAAAACAAAAAATTTATCCTATAAAGAAAAAACCAAAAATTTATGTTTTTGGTAGGATCGGCAGGATCCCACACTATTCTACGATCCTACCATTTTTAAGATCCTAGTGCGATCCTAAATGTTTTGGTAAGGTGGGATCGTAAAATCATGCAATCCTACTATTCAGATCACGATTTTGACAACCATGCTTCTAAATACAGTAGGCTCTTAAAAAGACTATTTGTGTGTACTTTTAATTGCATAGCATTTTTGGGTATTTTTAATTACCTAACATTTTTACTAAGTCATGTGAATAGTTTAAATTATACATGTGGATGATTTTATAACATAGTTACAAAGCCATGTGAATCATTTAAATTATACGCATTGATAATTTTATGACATTTTTACTGAGTCATGTGAATCATTTAAATTATATTTTATAAATTACTATCAACATGTTTTTTTAGACAAAAATACCACCATGGACAGGGGAGACTTTGACCATGGGGGCAATTGCCCCCCTAAATTTTTTGTAAAAAAATATTAATATATACATATATAGGTATAAATTTTAGTAATTTTGTTCTATAAAATTACACTTTGCCTTCCTATTAATAATATCATTAATTCTTTTAAGAGAAATACTATGGACATAAACTTTTCTATAACATTTTTATAAAACTGCTGAGTTAGTAAATTCTTATTGATTTGTTGGGCTCATTTGTAACTAATATTGTCCTTATTTTAAAAGACATAAAAAAATTTATAAACCTAAAATTTAAAACAAAATATACAAGCAAAAAAAAATTAGCTCAATAACAAAAATGACTAATAATAGCTTAAAAACAATTAAAAATTTTTTAAATAAAATAATTTTGTCCTTAACTAATAGCTAACGTACAAAAAAATAAATAAATTAGCAATAGAGCTAAAAGTTAGAACAGCTATACACAATCAGAAGCAAAGTCACTCCATAACTTTAAGTTCTGACTCCATCCCTAAATACTACTACTCTATATATATATATATATATATGTATGTATCTGTGTGTGTGTGTTTTCAAGCATTGTTTTTGCTTTTGCTTTTGTTTTTTTGAATGAGAACTTGAGGACTCTTATATGATTAGAGAATAGATATTGACATGATGAATTCATTCATGTAGCCTTAGATATTTTATTTAAAAAAAAAAAAAATTCCGAAAAATAAGTAACAAAAGATGATTATAAATGCCGGTGGCAGTTTGACTTGCGTGTTTCCAAAAGAAGAAATCAGAGCCCAGCAGGGTGGCAGGCTGGCATCAACAACTGGGCCTCTTGGCCCACCCCCCCATTAAAACAGTTGGGCCCACGACTCAGAGCACAATAATATTAGAGGGTATCTGCCAACTCACCCATTTAATGCATCCAGGGCAGTCTGACCTTTCAGGGTCCACAAGCTCGTGTCCAAATCGTCTTTCCCTTTGACTACAGTAACCTATTTTTTTTGTTTGGTGGTTCTTTTTTTTTTTTTTTTTTTGAATCACCACCAATCTTCCGTAGAATGATTACTTAGAGCGATCGTCTATTGCACTGGTCAGCGCACTAATCCTTCCCACAGATGGCGCCAATTGTGAGGTCCGCTTTTGTAGCTCAAAAGATATGGGTTCCCCCAGGCCCAACGAACCCAGAACAATGAATTTGTAGAGAGTGGGTTGAAGGTTTAGGCGCTCACCGGCCTTCATGAAGCATCAACTACTTTCCTTTTATTGAAAAATACTAAGACCAATTTACATCTGGGGGATGCTCCTCGGCCATGGGCTGAGGAGGTTTTTTCTTCCCATACTCCCCCTCCCGCTTTACACTTTGCTCCCCTTTCTTATATATCCCTCTCTTCCTCCTCATGTTGATCATCTATTGGCCTCCCTTCTGACCGTCTGTCCCATCATAGGTCATATTCGTGGTCAGGTGGCTCACCTTGATCGATGTTGCCCTGTCAAGGGGTTACATCCCCATTAATGCGGTTAGAAGGGTTAGGTGAGCGTATTCAATGCCGAGGTGACAGTTCACCCAGGGCTTGCCCCTTTTTCGTACTTCTGTTGCCAACGCGTGGCACTGGGCCCTCTCCTCCTTGGATATTCCAGGAGTCCTTTGGTAGGGTGGTCCTCGTGTTTTTTCGAGGTCTCGGACGCCCGAGGACAGGGTCATCCTTGGACCCATCATGCATCCTCGGCGTGAGTCATTTGGGCCTGGCTTGGGGTGGGCCAAAACTACCCGATTTTCTGGCCCCACAGTAGTAAATTCTTATTGATTTGTTGGGCTCATTTGTAACTAATATTGTCCTCATTTTAAAAGGCATAAAAAAATTTATAAACCTAAAATTTAAAACAAAATATACAAGCAAAAAAAAAATAGCTCAATAACAAAAATGACTAATAATAGCTTAAAAACAATTAAAATTTTTTTAAATAAAATAATTTTGTCCTTAACTAATAGCTAACGTACACAAAAAAAATAAATTAGCAATAGAGCTAAAAGTTAGAACAACTGTACACAATCAGAAGCAAAGTCACTCCATAACTTTAAGTTCTGGCTCCAACCCTAAATACCACTACTATATATATATATATATATCTCTGTGTGTGTGTGTGTTTTCAAGCATTGTTTTTGCTTTTGCTTTTGTTTTTGTTTTTTTGAATGCGAACTTGAGGAGGACTCTTATATGATTAGAGAATAGATATTGAAATGATGAATTCATCCATGTAGCCTTAGATATTTTATTTAAAAAAAAAATTCCGAAAAATAAGTAACAAAAGATGATTATAAATGCCGGTGGCAGTTTGACTTGCGTGTTTCCAAAAGAAGAAATCAGAGCCCAGCAGGGTGGCAGGCTGGCATCAACAACTGGGCCTCTTGGCCCACCCCCCCCCCCATTAAAACAGTTGGGCCCACGACTCAGAGCACAATAATATTAGAGGGTATCTGCCAACTCACCCATTTAATGCATCCAGGGCAGTCTGACCTTTCAGGGTCCACAAGCTCGTGTCCAAATCGTCTTTCCCTTTGACTACAGTAACCTATTTTTCATAGATCAAAGGGCCACCTCCTTCCAAACTTTAATTCTCATACCACATTTTTTGCTAAATAAATTGTGTATTTGAAACAGTTTGTTTGGTTGAAATTAAAAAATTTTAATTGTATAACGCGTCAAACTATAATTAATTGTATGATATTTTTATATAAATTTATAATTTTTTTTCACTACTTATAAATTGTAATTTGTCGCATTAACATGTAAATTGTGACATTTTATATGATCATACCATTTTTGCAAACTTTATGCTTATCCACCACCAAAAATGACACTGGCATTTAACCAATACGATCTTTTTCCACGGAGAATGATCGTTAGCGCTTTTATATTTCAACCATACTATAATTTCAAAACTCTCATCTTAGTATTTTTTATTATTATATTTTTTTCACTAAATTATGCACACCCTCGATATTTTCAACGACAGCATATTTCAAGTGTTGTGTAGTACGCTAGAATTGACAGTTCGACTTTGAATATGATGCTTCTGATGTAAATATGAGACTGATTTACTTGTCAATTTAAAATAATCTCTGTCTTTGTTAAATACAGTTATAATATTATCCAACTTATTTTCTATGTAAAATGAAAAAATAAAAATAAGTTACAATGAAAAATATGAATTTTTGGGGTTGGTTTTCTAACTGTTTAAAGAATGGTTAAAGGAAGAAGTTCAAATTTTTTAAAAGAAAATAAAAGTTAAAAACGAACGTTATAATTAATTTAATAATTAATTAAAATAAAAAATAAATATATTAAATTTGTAATTAAATTTGTAAATATTAATAAAATTGGTTAAAAATATCTTTAAAAAATTGAAACAAACTTTCAAATACATTTTCATGATATTATAAGGTTAATAGAAAAGAGTACAACATAAATAAGCATGAATTTTTTTAAAAATAAACCTTCAAATAGCTAGAAATCATTTTGATTAAATAGAAATCATTTTTAAAATAAATTTATAAATATAAATTCCCATGCAAAGGCATTATTCTTAAATCACACAAGTTAATTTAGAAATGAACAAATCTAGTAATATTTAAAATAAATTAAGAGATAGGTGAAATAGAAGGTAAGAAACTATAAATTATGTAAATCTAATATAAATTTAATAATACTTTCATATTTGCGCAAGGAGCTGCAGTGTTGACCGTGCTGTCAAGTATCAACCATATTTAACCGTGAACAATACAGCAACTGCAGTGTTGACTGTTGACAAAAGTGCTTTTGACCATTCTATTTTCTATAAAACAAAAGCGCTGTTGACCAAAAGGCTATAGCCGGCCGGTTAGCTAGGGTTATTTGTGCAGAATTTTTATGGATTTTACTAAGAGCATAGTAGATGTGGGATATGTGCCGAATGCTAAATATTTGGCACATATCCCACACCAAATCCAATTTGAGGCCATTTAGCAGATGTAGGATATTGTATTTTTTTTGCAACATTGAACAGTATCGTAGCAAATTTGCCACGGTATGGAATGCATGTGATAAAATTTTTAATGTGTTGATTGTGTTGATGAGTTGTAATAAATATTATTTTAATGTGTAGTAAATATTATTTTAATGTATAGAATTGAATAATAAAACATCTGATAAATGGGATGTTGTAAAATGATGTGGTAAAATAATAAAGTAGGCTTTTGGTGTGGTAAAATAACATAATTTTTAGAACATCTGCTACGGATGCTCTAATGTTTGCTTTTAGGGTAGACATTAATTTTTATTTTTAAAAAATATTTTTTCAAGAATTGAAAAAGTAATGACAGTTTTTTTAATTTTTTTAAAAATATTTTCAAAAATAGAAAGTTTAATGCATGCCCTAAGGGCACACATTAACCGGACCTTACTTTTATTATTAGCGTACTCTTATAAATATGTCTGTACATTTTATATATATAAATTCAATTTTTTTTTTCATTTCTCTTTTTCTCAACATGGTATTAGAGCTTAAGCTCTAAAAGATAATTATCTTCCTTTTTATGGGATTTTGCATTATCAGTATCTTGTCATTCAACCTCTATCTTGCCAGCTTTAGATCATTTGTGAATCAATTTGAGTAATACTACCCGAACAAATACAAAGATCGGTGAATTAGTGGCTCTTAACTAGATGATAGAATCATCTAGAAACAACATTGCACACAGTCATGGTAGCACCACGTTCCTTTCATTACGTTGTTTTAATTATTCGGAATATGAAAGGTGCCTCCATGGTCTTCATTTCTCCTTATAATCACATTCGACATTCTGGGTATACATGATGATGAGGCAAGGAATCCTACTAGTCACTACTCAACTACTGGATTTTGTTTTCTTCTTGGGGTTATATATATCTTGGTGTAGTAAGAAGCAAATTGTAATAGAAGTTGTGTATCAAGCATTGGATGACACTACGACAAAATTTCTATGGCTACATTGGCTCTTGCAACTTGCAAAACATAGGTGTTCCATCAATGTCCTACTGCAGTAACTGTGACAAGTAGAGTGCAACTCAAATTGCCCGACGGTTAGAGATACTGAATAGTTGTATTATATTTTTCAAGAAATAATATATACAAGAATGTTATTATATATATAGTGGTCAGGTGTGTTGTGGTCAGGTGTGTTGTACAAGCATGTGTGTTAGGCAAGAAAAGTAAAGTGGGCCTAAAGCCTACAAGCTTATTACATATTAACAGCCTTCTCAAACTCAAAGTAGGTGTGAGACCAACTTGAGATTGTCAACCAAAGTATAAAAATATCCTTTAAAATGTGACTTTGTGAAGATATTTGCAAGTTGATATTGAGAGGAGACTAAGAGTAGCTTGAGAACACCATGGACAAGATGATGGCGGATAAAATGACAATCAATCTCGATGTGTTTAGTAATTTAGTTTGTTTATGGAAGACATCATTGTGAGCAATATAAATGACATTTTGAATATCACAATAAAGAAGAGTAGCAGAGGATGTGGACATACCTAAATGCTTAAAAAACTATTGAAACCAGAGTGCTTTAATATAGTAGACAAGTATGTTGTACAAGTATGTGTGCTAAATAAAACAAGTAAAGTGGATCTAAAGCCCACAAGCCTAATTACATGTTAACACCCATAATGATGTATATCAAACATATTGAGATTGATTATCATTTTGATCACCTTGACTAGGGCCTACTATAGTCTATAGGGTACCTTATAATTACACTTTATTACTTCTCAAGATCAATTAATTGAAATTTGTACATAACCTTCTCCGATATGAGTTTGAGAGAAGCCGTTAGAAAATATTTAACCATATTCCCATTACTTGTGTAATATTCATCTTATCCGCCTATAAATATAAGATTCTACGCAAGCCGTTTTTACTTACAAAGGTTAATTCTCTCACATAGAATTGATCATTGTTGGGCTGAGCTTCCAGGCCTGCTTCACTAGACCGTTTGAAAGATGGGCTGCATCAACTTGGGCTATTGGTCAAGGTTCACGCGTCCATCCTTGAAGAATCCCCCCTAGCCAACTTTGGAACTTTGTATACATGTTCTAGAATGACATCTGATAATATAAAACAAAACTGACTTATCATAAAATATAAAACAAAACTGACATATCATAAAATAAAAAACAAAACTGTAGTATCTATTTGTTAGATTAATTAATGTCTAGGAATGTGAGCATATAAAGCGGTACGTGATGGACTTATGGAGTAGTTTGTAGTCTACGTATCGGACAGACTTTGATTACTATTTTAATTACTGTTTTAATCTTATTAGAAAAAAGGGAGACAAAGCTTAAATATATATAATTGTTTAAGTTTTTTTGACTAAATTCAAATATTTGACTGCATTCTTCTTAAAAAAAATAACACTATTTATATTGCATTTATTAACACAATCATATGTTTGAATTTAATTAAAAAATCTATATTTTATTTTATTTTTGAGTGATACTAAAATGCTACAAATCTTATAACAAAAATCTTATAAATTCACGGTCAGCAAACAAAAATAATAATTCAAACATTTATTTATTAAAGTGTTTAAGTTGCCTTAGTATATTTTTTGACATTAATTTTTTTTTAGTGGGTTGACACATTAATTACTACAAGTTTTTGTACTAAAATTTGTCTTATATTAAAAGTATATAGTTAAATAATTAAATTTACTATATAACTTAATAACTTAATTTTTTGGAACAATCAAAATAGCATTTTTTTTTTTTGTGTTTTCTTCATCCGTCACTGAGTGCGTCATTTTTTTTTTTAGTGGGTTGACACATTAATTACTACAAGTTTTTGTACTAAAATTTGTCTTATATTAAAAGTATATAGTTAAATAATTAAATTTACTATATAACTTAATAACTTAATTTTTTGGAACAATCAAAATAGCATTTTTTTTTTTTGTGTTTTCTTCATCCGTCACTGAGTGCGTCATAACCTGAAACACAAAATTAAAAAACCATTGCATGGTCTGCATGTGAGATGCTTTACATTTTAATGATTTCAATGGACAATATCATATATAAAATGTTTTCCTCTGTACTTTAAATCACTAAGAAGCTAAAGAATTACACTTTTCCTCTCTTAAACAACCTTAAATAATTGCTTAGTGTTGAATCTGATTACTGAACTACTGCCTCACCATTCTTATCAAATACACTTTTTCTTTGTTATAAGCTCCAACTATGCAGTTTCTTCTACTAGTGACTTTCGTTCTCCTCCTCGTCTTGTTTTTCTTAAAATTCTTACATTCAATCATATGGGTTCCATGGAAAATCCAAGCCCATTTCCGCAAACAAGGCATACAAGGCCCTGGTTACCGTTTGATCTTTGGAAACACAGTTGAGATTTGCGTATGTACGCAAAGCTCAGTCAAAGCCGATGTCTTTGGACCATGACATACTTCACCGTGTAATATACAATGACAAGTGGTAGTGAGTTTTAATTTTCACATTTTATTTAGTTAGTGGATGATATAATAATTTTTCATTAAAAAAAAAAAGAGATTTTAGTTAAAAAAGTACTACAGGTAAGCCAAACCTTCTAAGATTAATCTACTATATAATGGGACTTTTAAAGATAGCTCTAATGGATAGGAAGTGAAATCATATGACCATAAAATTTAGACATCACTCCCTCATATATATATTAAAAAAAATTATTGGTCTCTTATACTTAAGTTTGACTAAGGACGTCCATTAAGCTAACTTTACTTACAAAATTTACATAACTATGTGAGACTAAATGATTTTATATATATTTTTTTATTTTTCTATTTGTAAATTGACTAGTTAAGATGTATTAATTCTGCATTAGTTCATTACATTTAAAGGCAAATGTGTAAACATATAATATTGAGAATCACTTGGCCAAGTTCAAATAAAAATTTATTAGCTATGTGACCAATCACCCCAAGTATCAAAATGGTGTCACAGGCTTGGGTTCCAGAAATCGTGGGTAGTACCAGGAAGATGCTCCAGGAGTGGGAGAAAGAAAGAGGAGGAAGAGATGAATTCCAGGTTGATGTGCAGAAAGATTTTCACTGTCTTTCGGCAGACGTTATATCTAGAACTGTGTTTGGAAGCAGTTTTGAGGAGGGGAAGATAATTTTTATGTTACAAGAGCAGCAATTGCACCTTGTCTCTCAAGCTATAAGAAGTGTCTATATTCCTGGTTTCAGGTGAACATATTTAAGATTCTCAAACTCTTACCTTGCTATTCTGACTTTCAAATTGTGGACGTGCGTTTGGACATTATTTTTTTTAACTATAAATTTCTTATTTGTTGAAAGTTAAACAAAGTGAGGCTTTAAAAGCTATACATAAATAAAGAAACTAAAAGTTAAAAGAAAAATCTGATGAAAAACATTTTAGTATTCAGAGCTCTTCAAGTATTTGACTATTTTCTTAGATGTGTTTAATTGTCTTGTTGATTACTTTTTCTATCTATATAGGAAGGATTTTTGCATGCCAATGTTCTTTAGGTGTTTCAAAAGAGATATTTTGAATTGAATCCCTCTCTGCCACCTAAAATGTATACAAAAAATGATTTTTTTTTGCCTTGTACTTTCTCAGGTTTTTGCCTACAAAGAATAATAGAGAGAGGTGGAGACTTGATAAGGAAACACGAAAATCCATTCAGATGGTGATCAAGAACAATAGCAAAGTGAGAGAAAATTCAAGAAATTTACTCAGTTTGTTAATGTCTTCTCATAAGAATCATAACGGTGAAGAAGAAAAATTGGAGGAGGGAATCATAGATGAATGTAAGACCATCTACTTTGCAGGAAAGGAAACAAGTGCTAATCTTTTGACTTGGGCACTCATCCTTCTAGCTAGCACAGCATCAAGAGTGGCAAACTAAGGCACGGGAAGAAGTTTTCCGCATTTGTGGACACAATGAGCATCCAACTGCTGAGAATTTGAGCTACTTTAAGATAGTAAGTTAAATTTCTCATTGAGTTGCCTATATTCAAATTAAAATATTACCACCGCACACTTTTGGTGCAATGGTCACTCTACAAGTATAAGTGCTTGGGGGGGGGTGTGGGAAGTAAGGGCCAGGGTTTAAGTCTCCAGGAGGAATCTTCACACACATATACACTTAGATTAGGCTAGAGTAGAAATTCTATCTTGTATAAAAAAAAAATAATAAAACATTAATTGCCCGTCTGAAGAGTTTTGATTCTTTTTTATACATATTTTGCCTCGCCAGTTCTAAACCATAAATGGGGAAGTTTCCATTTCATTGATAATGTAACACAATGTTTGTTTTATAGAACATAGTTTTTGAAATAATTGAGATATAGAACATAATTGGGACTCATATATAGTTGTTGGTAATTTTGGCTTCCCTAGAACATAGTTTTTTAAATAATTAAGATATAGAACATAATTGGGACTCATATATAGTTGTTGGTAATTTTGGCTTCCCTTTTACATGATACGATGTCAATTTTAATGCTTCTCACGTTTGTATTCTCTCTAGTATAATTGTATAACAGCCACTCACGCTTTGTATAAATATTCACTAACCCCAGTAATGACTAGGTACTATATTGTACCTTGGCTTATTTGCCAACCCAAGTAATAACAATAATTTACTCAAAAAAATAAAATAAAAAAGTAATAACAATAACAATGACACTAAGAATGAACTTAATTGTCCTGTTTTTGGAATATTAATGGGTTAATGGTATGTTTCGTTAAGTAGTAAATTAAGTCTCAAATTTGATAATACTCCTAAAAAAAGTAAATGATTAATATAATATGATTCAACTCATTATTTCAAGTTTTTAGATCAAGTAGTGCTGTAATAGGTTTTTATTAACTCTTCAATTGAAGTCTCCTCAAGGTATTATATCCCCAATATTTACTATACATATTTTTATGCAACTATATTTATTTTCCATTAAATACATGACAAACCATGCTTTTCATAGCTGTAGGTATTTACTGTATAGTTTCTTGCTCATTTTCTACAGGTAAGCATGATACTCAATGAAACACTTCGTCTCTACTCTCTACCCTCCGCCTGTTTTGCTGGCGAGGGAAACATCCAAAAGAGTTATGCTAGGGAAGCTTGATATTCCGATTGGCACACAGCTCTTTATGATCATGACCTCCGTCCATCATGATACTGAGATATGGGGAAAAGATGCACATAAATTCAATCCATTGAGGTTTTCTGAGCCTTGAAATTATTTAGCCTTTTATTTTCCATTTGGATTAGGCCCCAGAATCTGTGTAGCTCAAAATTTAGCCATGGTTGAGATGAAGGTAGCCTTAGCTATGATCATTCAGAAATATTCTTTTATATTGTCACCAGCATATGTCCATGCACCAATGTTGTTGTTAAGTTTAAAGCCTCAACATGGTGCAAAACTAGTATTTAGAAGGATAATGAATTAAGGAGTCTTTTGACTAAAAATTGCAAAAAATGGAGTTTATTGGAGTTGTAGGTACTGTTCAAACTTATTTAGCAAAGTGAGCAGAGATACTGAATTTTAGCAATAGTGTTGCCGAAATTGCAAGAAAAAGTACAATGTGTTAGGGGAGAGAGAAATTTGAATTTCGGTAATGAGATTACAAAAATTCTTGTCCTACCCGTGCATTGCCAAGCCTGCCCGTGAAGTGCCCGAAATGCATGCTAGGGGGAGTGCCCGAAAGGGAAACCAATTGTGATAATGGCATTGCCAAAATTGTAGAGAAAAAAAAAAAAAAAAATTTGGCAACTAAGTTGCTTATTGTAGAGAAAAAAAAAAAAAAAAAATTTTGGCAACTAAGTTGCTAAAAATGGAGGGAAAAAAAAAGATGCTATGTTCACAACATTTTTCACAACAAATTACATGTGGTTAGTTGCTATTGGTTCAAATTTAAACCTAATACTAAGATTACTTTTTTGTTTCAATAATAACAATCAATAACAACTTGCCACTTAAGATTTATTGTAAAAATATTGTAAAAAAGTTGTGGACATATCATTTCTAAAAATATTGTGGTGCCAAAATAGAAGGAAAAAAAAAAGTGGCAAATTGATTTGTGGTAATGGCATTGCCGAAATAGAGGAAAAAAGAAAAGAAAAAGGCAATACCACTTTTTCGGCAATGCCATTGCCACAAAACAATTTGTGACTTTTTATTTATTTATTTATTTATTTCGGCACAACAATTTTTTTTAGAAATAATACGTTCACAATATTTTCACAACATTTTTATAACAAATTCTAAGTAACAGGTTATTACTAATTGTTATTATTGGGGCAAAAAAGTAATCTTAGTGTTAGGTTCAAATTTGAACCAATAATAACTAACCACTTGTAATTTGTTGCGAAAAATATTGTGGACCTAGCATTTTTTTCCCCTCCATTTTTGGCAACTTGGTTGCCATAATTTTTTTTTCCTCCCATTCCACAATTCATATTTTCTCTCTCCTCCATTTCATACAATTTCGGCAATGCCATTGTCACAATTGGTTTCCTTTCCGGGCACTCTCCCTAGCATGCATTTTGGCACTTCACAGGCAGGCCTGGTAGTCCACGGGTAGGACAAGAATTTCGGTAATCTCATTACTGAAATTCAAATTTCGCTCTCCCTTGACACATTGTACTTTTTTTTGCAATTTCGGTAATACCATTGTCAAAATTCGGTCTCTCTCCTCATTTTACTAAATAACTTTGAATAGTACCTAGAACACCAATAAACTCTGTTTTTTGCAATTTTTAGCCAAAAGACTCGTGAATTGAGGCTATGTAGGCTTAGCTTGTATTTCGTGCAATTTATGTTCATGGTCCAATTGTTTGGAGATGTATTGTTTTTAATATATTAAAAATGATATGTGGATTTATCATTGCCATCAAATAATTATAGGGGCTAAGTTTTGAATTCTACATATATATACCATTAGACAAGTATCTCATGGTGGATAAGGGTTTGTATTTGATCAAGGCTTATAATAATCTGAATATTATGTTCTCATTAGACAAACTCCATGGTGTTTTCAAACCGTTCATATATCAATGCCCTCATCATTTTATATATAATTAATTAATGGACATGAATAGTACTTTGCTCGTACATGTAGGATCCTTAACACTTCCTGATTGGCTTTGGCTTATCGAGCTACTTCAATGCCGTGATATATATTGAAAAATATAAACCCTAGAAAGGTTTAAGACTCATCCTCAGCCCAGAAGTCCTTTGGTTTTTTTTTTTTTTTTTTTATATATATTGAAAAATATAAACCCTAGAAAGGTTTAAGACTCATCCTCAGCCCAGAAGTCCTTTGGTTTTTTTTTTTTTTTTTTATATAAAAAATGATATAGATGTACATAGTACTCCACCATCGATCATGATAACTATATATATATATATAGTTATTATTTTAAAGATAAAGTTTTATTTCAAATTGGTGAGGAGTTCAATCCATTATATGCCCGTTTAAATGGATCCATAATAAAATTAGGTAAATCCTTTAATCAAATATTTTGATTATAAAGAAATACATGACGGATAATAATATTATGCACGCCTATATAATTTTTTATATGTTAGCTATATGGTCAACCTTAGCTATTATTTTAAGGATAAAATTTTCATTTAAATTGTAGAAGAGTCAAATTTGATGGTTCCATTATTTTATTCCATTAATTGGGGTTCAAATGGATAATTTCATGATTCAAATTAAATATATGAATATAACTTTATAACTAGTGAAACAAACTTTAACATTTTAAATGACGTGACATTTTATACATTGTAAAATTTAAGAAATAAAATCTTAATCTTTAAATAAACTTTTCATTTTATTAGATTTAGGGCCCGTTTGGTTTGTGTTTTCAAACAACATTTTTTAGTTTTTAAACAGCATTTCACGCATTTCAACACACTTTTTCACCCACACGTATTTCAAAAAATTATAAACAACAATTTTCAAACTACTCTACCAAACACCCCCTTAATCTTTCACAAACCAGGCTTTTAAGATGGATGGAGTTTTAAATATAAGTCTTTGAGTCCTTTGTAATTGAATGCTTTAAAGCATTCACATTCGCAATTTTCCTACTATTCTATTTTATCATCTCAAAAAATTACTTTATCAATTATATTATACTATTTTATAATATCTTTAACGTCTCATTTCTTATTTATCTCAACTATTCATTAAAATATTAATTTCACCACCTATTTCTCTCTTTTCCTCTCATCTCTCTCCTCTTTCTCTGTCTCTCTTCCTCTTCATAAAACATAATTAAAAAAACTAAGCCACCACAGGAAAACTCAGCTACCACCATCACCAAGCAAACCCAACCACGTCACCAAGCGAAAAAAGCCAGCCACCACCACACAAACCCACCATGGCACCGGCTAGCAACTACCACCATAATCATAGTACCCACCACCACGCCACCACCATTCCAACCACCAAAACCCATTAAAAAAACCACCAAACCCACTACCAAAAACCACAAAAGTTTCTCAAAAAAAAAAAAAAAAAACCACAAAAAAGTATTCTAGGCAACTTAAACATTTTAATAAATAAATGTTTGAATTTTTTTTTTGTTTGGTAATTATCAGTTTATAAGTTTTTGTTTAAATTTTGTAATTCTTATATCATTCTAAAATAAATATATATTTAGTCTTTTTAATTAAATTCAAGTATATGATTGTATTAATTAATGCAATATAAATAGTGTTTTTTTTAAAGAAGAATACAGTCAAATATTTGAATTTAATTAAGGAAGTTAAACAATTATATTTAAAATTTATCTTTTTTTTTTAATAAGATCAAAACAGTAATTAAAATAGTAATCAAAGTCTATCCGATATGTAAACTACAAACTACCCCAAGAGTCTATCACCTACCGCGCGCTTTATAATCAATAACAATAAAAAGAAGATGCATGGTGAAATGAAAAAATGGTGTAGTTGTAAAGGTGCATGTCGAGGGTGTTGATAACAACAACAAAAATTGTAAAATTTTGAGGACTCTATGCAAGCTTAATAGTTATGCGGAATAAGATTGTGTGTTCGGTTTTAAGAAGTGTATAATTTATATTTATATACCAAAAAATCGAAACAAAAACTAATTAATATCTTGGTCTTTGATAAAAGCATCATTAGAAGCGGAAGCCATAAGTTGAAATTCTCTATAAAAAAAAATGTATAATTTATATTTATACAAGTCATAAATGGATAATTGGATAATTATATACCGAACTCATTTATGATCTAATCCAAATTGCACCCAATCCACCCAATTGCCATCCCTATGTATAATATAATTTTCCAAACAAAACCAAGATTTAAATGGCTAACCAAAAGTAATAATAATAAATTAAATTATCATAAATTATACATATAAAAAGTCGACATACATTCAAAGTCATATCTTTTACTTAAAGAGAAATGTTATGTTCAAAATATTTTCATAAAAATCTTAGATGGCAAATTGTTATTAGTGGGGTAGAAAAGTAATTTAGTTGTAAGTTCAAATTAGAACCAATAACAACTAACTATCTATGATTTGTTGTAAAAATGTTATAGACGAAACACCTCTCTTGTTTAAAATCCAAGTATGAAAAAGCATTTGTGATCAATTCCAATTTCCAAAAGTGTTAACTTCGTAGTGTACTTAGTTTTTCTGCACAGGCCCTCTTGTTATGACCAATTGGCCCACTTGCATGTTAGAGCATTCACATCCGGTCTTTCATATGCCATATGTTCATATATTTTAACGTCAAGGCGCAAAAATGATGCATTACCCAGTCTGGTAATTGTAAAAAATTTACAATTGAGCTCCAATGCTATCGTGATACAGTGCCATCATAAATTTACGAATGTAAAAATAAAATATTCGTTTTTATTTCATTCTTTTTCTTTCTCTCTGACTCACTTCTCTCTCTGTCTTGTACCCATTCCTCTCCCTTCTTCATCTTCTCTATTTTCTCTCCATTTCTCCCTCTTCTATTTTCTCTCCGTTCTTATATGTCTGTTGGTGTGGTGTGGTAAATCTTGCTGGCTATAAATTCCAAGATTCAACAAGAGTTTTATATATTTTCGGCACACCGAAAGAAATTAGAAATCTACGTTCTTGGCAAGGTTGAGTGACCTGCCATTAATGGGTTTGCTTGTCGGTGTGGTGGTGTGTTTGCATCAAGATCGGCGTGGGTTTGTTGCCATGGGTAATGGGTTTGCTGATCGGTGTGGTGGCGTGGTTGTCAGCGAGATTGGAGTGATGGGTTTTTAGATCAGTGTGGTTGTCGGCAAGATAGGTGGTGGTTTTTTTGTGGTTCTTGCGGTGGGTTTCTCTTGGTGGTTGTCGGCGTGGGTTTCATGTAAGGTTGTCAGCGTGGGTTTCTCTTGGTGATTCTTGCGGTGGTTGTTTTTTGACACATTAGATTATAAGTTTTTATATTTAAAATTTGTCTTAATTTTTTTTTTTTTTTTTTTTTTTGGGGTGGATTCTCTTCACCCACTAAGTGTATGATGTCACTGAGTACGTTATAACCTAAAACACAAAATTAAAAGAGAATACATTCAGTCAGGTTGTGGCGTAAAACCGGTGTTTAATGCCAGCCAATAAACTCCTGCCACGTGGACAATATTAAGTTCTCACTTAAATCCTTCTCCAAATAGAGAACGAAGAAAGAAAACCATAGCCCTTAGACAAAAGCTCCATCTTCCATCTTTGCTTGCCCAAACCTCCACACCACACACCAGAGCTCACCGCCACAGAGTTCGCTAGAGCTGTGTGTGAGAACGAATTAAGAAAACCCACAGCCCTCAGACAAAAACTTCATCCCTCTTCCATCTTTGCTTGCCCAAACCTCCACCACACCACACATTGGAGCTTTTCGCCACAGAGTTCGTCGGAGCTGTGCATGGATCTTGGAAACAAACCGAAGCCGTTGTGAGCCACGATCTAAAGGTTTGTTTTTCATGATTTTTCCCTTTTCCCCAATTTGGATTTCGAATTATTGCTGGGTTTTTCTGGGTTTATGGGTTTGTTTGGAGCCTCATGAATTATTTATGGTTTTTTTTTCCCTATATTTTGGTATCTTAATGGGTTTTGATTAGATTCCAAAGTGTTAGGGTTCAACCCGTAAATGAATGTAGCTCAACAAAACACAAGGACTCCGGTCAAATTTTTCTTATCTTTTTTTTTTGATGGGTCAAATTTTTCTTATCTAAAATTAACAAAACATACATTCAAAATACACACCTCCTTCTTGATGAAGCAAAAAATGTTACGGGGGAAATCTATCTCCAACATTGTAAAGGTGGCAGTGACTTTGGCCTTGCTGATGATACTTAACAGCAAGCCTCTTGAAGCCGTGAGGCCTCTTTATGACATGAAGTCAAAGCCTAAGTCACTCTATGTGTCAGTTTCACAAAATCGAGCACCAATTCCACCATCTGCGCCTAATCCATGCACCTACATACCTAAATCCGATGATGGAGGTTGTTCCTAATCTATATATATAATAATAGGTGAAGCAGAGAGAAAATCCAATTAGATTTCAATTGGATTCTCAATTTTGCGCCACTTATCCTAACCAAAACTAAAAAAAAAAAAAAAATCTAATTAGATTATAAATTTGACTCAAATTTTGTGTCATGTATCTTATCTAAATTTTCTAATTTTTGTGCCCAAATAAATGATGCATTAACATTTAACACGGAAGCCAAGAAAACCATAATGATAATGCTCATTAGCCTAAGCAAGAACATCTTACCTGTACATTTTTATGGAGATTATAAATTGGACTCTAATTTCGTGTCATGTATCTTATCTAAATTTTCTAATTTTTGTGCCCAAATAAATGATGCATTAATATTTAACACAGAAGCCAAAAAAACCACAATGATAATACTCATTGGCCTAAGCAAGAATATCTCACCTGCACACTTTTATGGGTGATCTCAATAGAGTCTGGAGCTCTTTTAATCCTACAACCAGAACCAAGGAATCCAACGAGAAAGACTATAAAAGTAAAGCATCATCTCCTCCTAATTCCATATCGTCATCCCATGTCTCCTCCTCTCTCAACCTCTACCAACTAGATCCACACACTACCCTCTCCTACTCCTTACGGATTTCTCAGAGCAAGGCCGGGTTCAAACACAATGTTCAATCCCATTCTTCCGTGCTTCACACTCTCATACATTAGCGCTTCATTGGCGCCTCCAAGAAGATTCCAAGCTCAATTATCAGTTTTTATTTTTTAATGTCCCTTTATATATTTTAAATAATAAAATGCAATATTCTCTTTTTTCTTCACTGTAGCATCACTTAAATAATAAAATGTAATATTCTTTTTTTTTTTTTATTCTTTTTTTTATCTAATGCTATCCTATGTATGATAAACCAAAAAAAAAAAAAAAGACAATATAGCATTACTTAAATAATAAAATGCAATATATATTTTTCATTGTTTGATTTAATTCTATCATCCGTGTGATAAACCCAAAAAAACAAAAACAAAACAAAAACAAAAAAATTGGCCAATAGCATCATTACAATTAACCAGTCCTGTGCGGTAGCACGGGGTTACATACTAGTTAAAGATAATGGAGCTTTAGCTTTGGTTATATCATATTGCGGGTTGTTTGACACGTTTGATTGCAATAAATAAATTGCTATGTGGAATCTTTATTTTACCAACTGTTTGTTTTATGTTACAGTTGCATTGTAGATTGGGAATCAGTTGTAGAAAAAGAAAAAAAAAAAAAAAAAAAGTTCCGCAGATACAGAACATTGATAAAAATGAAGTGTAATAGCTGATTTGATATCGAGAAGAGTATTATTTGCCAATGAAAATTTTGCAGGGAAAATTTTGACCATAGTTTCTATTATCTGCTAATGAATACCATGTGTATGTTTGCTCAAATATCTTTATGCTGTCCTGTTTGATTATTTTTTTATGCAAATCATTATATCTTTATGCAGTCCTATTTGTTGTGTATGGCTCTGCTATGACAGCTTAATGCTCAAGTCCATGGCATAAGGTGTAGGAGATGACTATCATTTAACATAGATTATGCACAATTTTGCTTGACCAAATTGAATCTGATTTTTTTTTTTTGGGTTGGTAGTTACCTAACCTAGTTTTAGAAGATTCAAAAGAATGTTACTTATTGTATGATAGGATTGCTGAATTGTTTCCTATATATATTTCTTTCAATTTTTCAATTTGTGTTTCCTTTTTATTTTATTTTATTTTATTTTTATTTTTTTTAAACCTTGACTTAAAACCTTGACTAAATTGTTTCCTTTTTTTTTTTTTTTTCTTGGATTTGTATTTCTTTCAATTTTGTTTCTTATAGGTGCCTTTTTGACAAGTTTACTTGCTGTGGTTATTGAAGTCTCCGCTATCAACTTTAGCCTCTGGGAAATAGTTGGTATCATTTATTTGATAGCTATTAAAATATTTTTAGTTTCAAATATAATTTACTCCTACTTATAATGTCAATTTTCTCCTACTTGTAATGTCAATTTGCTCTCTATATGTACCAAAGTGCAAATAAGGATGTACTTGGAGCTGTTTTATGTAATAAAGTTTATTGAGTGGAGCTATATGTACCAATGTACCAATGTAATTGGAGCTATTTGATAGCTGTTTTATGTACTTGGAGCTATATGTACCAATGTCAATTTTCTCCTACTGTTAATGATAATTGTAATATTAGCGTAAAATTTTCCAATTAAAATTTAATTTTGTAATAGAACAAGTTTGCCAAATTGGGCAAGTTTAGTATTATAATAGCATAAATTTTAAATTTATTCTTAATTCCTGCTTATGAATTTTTCTTCTCTTTTGTTTTTTATAGGTCATATTGAAATATAAAATTACTTGAATTGAAAATATGAGTGCGAACAACAAAGAACCTGAAACAATCTCACTTTGTGATATGGTGGATGATTCAAATCAACCTTTTGCATGCAATAGGCATTTAGAACCACATCTTGACATGGTATTTGAAAACTTAGAGGCTGCTTGTGCATATTATAATGCATATGCAAGGCGAAAGGGTTTTAGTATATGAGTAAATCATATTCGAAAGAATAAAGATAAAATAAGGGTTGGATTTGAATATATTTATTTGAAGGAAGGATTCTTTCGTCAATGTAATGAAGACAATGAAAGAACAGGTCCAGAGTGTGCAAAAACAAGAGTGGGATGCAAAACAATAGTGGGATGCAAAACAATGATAGGTTTAAAGAAAGCTGATGATACACAGATTGTATGTAAGTTTGTGGAGGGTCATAATCATGAGCTTCTTACCCCTAAGAGTACAAGTTTGCTTCGTGGGCATAGAGTAATAACAAGTGCCCAAAAGAATCTTATAGACACACTCAATGAGTCAGGTATAGCCCCAAGCAAGATAATGTTTGTATTAAGTAAAGAATCTGGTGGTGATTATAATGTTGGATGTATTCCAATTGATATTCAAAATTATTTGGGTAGTAAAAGAAGAAAGTTCCTTCAAGATAGAAATGCCCAAGGAATGTACAAATATTTTATTGAGAGTCAATGTAAAAATCCAGGTTTTGTTTATGTAATTGAAATTGATGAATATGGGTGCATGGGTAATTGCTTTTGGGCAGATGCGAGGTCAAAAATGACATACCAATATTTTGGAGATGTCGTTACTTTTGACGCTACATACTAAACAAATCGTTATAAGATGCCTTTTGTTCCTTTCACAGTGGTTAACCACCATCATCAATATGTGATGTTTGGATGTGCTTTGCTTGTCAATGAAATAGTAGAATCTTATACATGGTTGTTGAAGACTTGGCTTAATGTAATGCCTAAAAATCCTTCTTCTACAATTATAACAAACGATAACAATGCTATGACTAAGGCAATTGCAGATGTATTTCCAAATGCAACTCATAGATTGTGTATGTGGCATCTTTTACAGAAAGTTCCAGAACAGTTGTCCCATATATATAATAAATATCCACATTTTCAGGAAGAATTTTACCATTGCATCGATGATACAATCACTATTGAAGAGTTTGAGTTAGAATGGAGTAAGATTATGGAGAAATATAGATTGAGAGATAATGATTGGTTGGGAAATCTTTATATGCGGCGTGAAAGATAGGTTCCATCATACTTACGAAGCTCATTTTGTGTCGGGATGTCTACAACTTAAAGGAGTGAAAGCATGAATAAATTTTTAAAGATTATGTTTGCTCAAGTACAACGATAAGTGATTTTGTATATCAATATAAGCTAGCTTTGAATGCACGTTATCTTAAAGAGAAAGAACAAGATGTAAAGACAAAAAATTCAGTGCCAATTTTGAAAACATGTTATAAGTTGGAAGTAGAGGCAGCAAAAGTTTATACAAGAAAGATGTTTATGAAATTTCAAGAAGAATTATTTTGTAGTAAAAAATATAAGGCATCCAAATATCATGAAGAAGGAGTGAAGAAGGTATATAGGGTGGTAGCTCATGGGAAAGAAAGTCCATTTTACGAAGTGACTCGTGATATTGTTGAGACAAAAACTATTTGCACATGCCATATGTTTTAGTTTGTTGGTATTATTTGTAGGCATATCCTAGATGTTTTTGTGAAGAAATCTCTTGTGCACTTTCTTCCATCACACTATATTTTAGAAAGATGGACAATTAATGCCAAGAAGCACATTGTACATGACATATCTAGTGATGTTGTACAGGTGGAGCCTTAGGCTTCTTCTACCATGATGAGAAATAGTTTGATGCTTCAATTTTTGGAAGTTGCATATGTAGGGTCACAATCAGAGAAGCAATACAATCATTTTGGACAAACTTTAACAATCAAGTATTATCAAATCTTCCAATTACTTTACGAGACCCTCCATATGTTTCATCAAAGGGAAGGCCTAAAGTTTTGAGACAAAAGCATCCAAAAGAAAAACAATTGATGAAGAGGAGAAAATGTAGCATTTGCAAAGAAACGGACCATGTGAGAACCAATTGTCCAACACATAAATATTCCGGGTAATTACATGACCTTATTGAGTTGTAGTATTAATTTAGTATTTAAATTTTTGGTTTATAAAATTACTTCTTGTAGGGATGTTGCAAATACAAGCTTGACACCACATTGGAAGTCAGTGCATCAACAACAAAGTCAAACTGAGGTTATTTAATTACAATATATTCAGTTTCAAGATAATACATACATTTGCTGATATTTTCAAAAATAAACCTTTACTTTTTTGAATTAGGAGTCTTTGATGGCAAGGTTGAACCCGTTAGTCATAGCAAATACACTGTGCTCCACAAGTTTTGTATAGGTATATGATGTATTTGATTTTTTTTACTTAGTATAAATTGTTCTGTAATAGATGTTTTTGTTATTTATTTATTTTTTATTTGTCAATCATCTTTAGGACTCTTTGCCAACTGTGACATATCCTTCTACATCATCATCTACTATGCATATACGTCCAAACCAGTCATCATTTACAATATGACTATTTAGCGTTTAATTAGAATATATTGAATTTTTTTTAACTGTGTTCATTCTAATTTTATTTTTTGTATTTTGTTGTACATTCTTTTATGTAGGATCCATTACAATAATTCCAAGAAAGTTGATGTACAAACAAGTTTTGTGTCCAAGAGAATGGATTGGGAAGCAAATATTTTTTGGTTATATAATGTTTAAATTGTGGTGGATAGACATAGAACCATCTTTTTTGTATTCCCAACGTAGGGTCCTCTTTTTTGTATATTGAACTATGACAGGTTTTATTCTAGATGAATGTACTCTTAATTAGAAATTTCCCAAAAGAATTGTGACAAATTTTATTTCAAGATGTATGGTCAATCATATGATCTTTTATGAATTGAATTGTGACATGTTTTATTTCAGGTGAATGTATTCTCAATTAGAAACTTTCTAAAAAAAAAAAAAATTTAATTGTGACAGGTTTTATTTTAGATGTCTTTGTAATCTTATAATTCTCTTTTTGTATTCTAAATCATGACATATTTTATTCTAAATTAAATTGTGACAGGTTTTAGTTCAATTTTTATTCTAAATTGAGTTGTTATTATGTTAAATTTTGGTTTGTATGGTACAGAAGTATTAGTTGGCTTGTATTATTTGGAAATTCATGACCTGCCTATGAATTTAAACAAGTATCCATGTAATTTTGATTCTATAAAAGAATTGTTAAATGTCTTTTATTTTTCTTATTTTAACAAATTTCGGTTACAGTAAGTGCACAATTAGTGATACAAAGTCTAGTAAGTGCACAATTAGTGATACATATTTAACAAGTGAATGATCTCATGTTGAATTTTTTTTGCAACTTTTGTATAAGTGATAAGAGGTTCTTATGAATTTAACAAGTGAGATTTTTGGTAGTAACTTTTGTAAGCTCTGAGGTCTCTTTGTAATTAAGTTTAGTTGTGATCTAGATTGATGCTAGTCCTTTTGTTTTTCCTTGCTTCCGAATCTGTTGTGTTGACTGGTTTTGTACTGTTTCTTTGCTGCTAAATGAATTTCAATCATATCTTAAAAAAAAAAAAAAAAAAACTTTTGTTGTTTACATTCATGATTTGCATTTAGATTTTTCTTTTTATGATATTTTGCTTCAAAACAAGCTATGAACCTGAAATGTATCCTAATTCCATATATTCAAATGTACAAAGTATACTCGAAACACTAGTACATCATTACCAAACCAATTGATATATAAATAATCATTAGAACATTTGTCCACAACCTATGTCAAAGAATACAAAACATGATTCTAAATTAGAAAACATGTCAAAGAAGTTATGAGAATCAAAAAACCACTTAACGACTAATTACACAGATATTTGGCTTGACTAGTAGAGATTTGAGTTCAATTATAAATAGGCAGTCGTGCAGAGATGGATTTGATCAATACCAAGAGGATTCCTCAAATAATCTAATTCCTGCAAACACAAAACCAGACCACAAGAAGAGATGATAAGAGCACCTTCTGTAAGCCTTATTATTTGACATGTGATACAAACCCTTTTTTTTTTTTTTTTTTTTTTGAGGTTAAACGGCAGAATTTTTTTTCAAAACAAAGCAAACTATACAATAGGAGAAAACTTACTCAGTACAATATAAGACACCTCCGACTAAAAGGCTTTTGAAACAATATCAAATCTCTAGTATACAAGACATGTTCTAGAGCATATACAATATCTTCCTACTCTACCATATATTTGTCTATCTATATAGAATTAAGAAGGAAAGAGGGCATTCCTCCACCCAAATTCCCTTAGAATTTCTCTTGAGAGCTCCCTTCGCTATTACATGAGTTGCTTGATTACATGAAGAATTTGTAAAACTAAAAGCTTTTTTGAAGTGTGATGCTCTCCATTGGATGTCTTCAACCAATGTTCCAAAAGGGGCAAAGACATTTCTTTGGATTTTGTAGAGATAGGAATAGATCAGTAGTCACCTTCAAGCATGAGATCATACAAACTCAAGTCAGCAGCAAACCATATTAGTAAACTTATTATTTGACAAGTGATACAAACTGTATTAGTAACAAGAAAATCTATATAAAACCAACATACATTTTTTTTTTTTGGTGGATAAATATATACAAGCAGCATACATAGACTCCCTATAAATAATTACAAGCTAAAATTCAAATTATTAACAAAGTCTACAAAGTAAGGGATACAAACACCACAAAATCTAGCAGAATACTTATACAATTACAACAAAAATAAATGTTTTAGCTCAAGAATTGATAACTCAAAGCCATTAAATGTGTGGTTACTTATCTCTATCGTTATTGTCCATATAAGCAAAGGGGTATCCTAATAAGAAACAATTACATATGAAAGCTCATTCAAGTTGCAACTATGATCCTGATGATTACCAAACTCACATTAGGCATTCAAATCAACCAATGTTTTGAAATTTGGAACTTACTCTCGGTTAATGCCAAAGCCAAGAGACCTATACACACACCAACTACAAGCAGGTCACTTTCAGTTCAATCACTGCACATTCGGCCATAGCCAATATCCCAATTTTAAAACCCAAGCAAAATCAGCAAGCTTTATACTTAACAATAAAACTTAGTCATCAGATAGATCAAAATTGAAACAAAATGAGATCCAAGGATTCAGTAAACAAAATTAAAAATTAAAGAAAAAAAATAACAGAGGGACCCTTAACACCAACTATAGTTACCACAAATCTATGGCAAGGAAGTGAAACAAATTAAATTAAATAAAAGCATAATATTTTGTGCTATAAATGAAAGAAAATGATGATCTTGGCAAAGACAACAAAAAAAGAAAGAAAGCAAAAACCATAAATTTGATATCATAATTTCCTTTAGAAACATGGATAATGTCCCCAATTGTATACATACTATGCTTGGGTAACTATTTTTTTGGTATCAATAAAGTTTCATTACTTATCCAAAAATGGCATAATACTAATAGTAATACCATAACAAAATAAGGGAAAAATACATAAACCCCATGTGGTTTCTATGTAAAACACAGAACCCCATTTCCATTCCTTTCTTCTTTTTTCCTTTCCATTACTTAAATCCATTCTACTCCATTATGATTTAACAAAAACCAAGCAAACCTGATCAACAAAACCTCCCAATCATTCTGTGCATCTAGCAACAAAAACCCCAACAACCTAACCAACAAAAACCCTGGCAAATCCAATAAAAAGACATTAGAGAGAGTGTTGCTCAAAGCATAATCAGTCAGTTTGATGTCTAATCCAAAAGTTTTGTATTTGTTTTACCAATATATTGGACACCTTACATCATTGTAAAATATAAAGCATTCACATAATGGGAAAGAAAAAGGGGGTAAAGAGTGACTGAGAGTGAATTACAATGCTCAACCACAAGACAGAAAATCAAAAATCCCTAGCACATACATTGCAGCAAGGAAATCAGATTGTCGCCAAAAAATATTGCCAAGAGCTTTTATTTAGCAAACATTAAACAGTCTAAAAATAGAAACTTAAGTTTTTTAAAAACCAACACTTGCCTAAAAACTCGCCATGGGGGGAGGGTCGGAACTTAAGTTTTCAAACACTAATACTTGCCAAAATAGTCATTAGACATGATTACCTATTGTGAGCCAACATTTTTTAACATATTGAAATCATATAACAACACTACATAATACAATTGTTGCTGTTAGGACATAAAGAAGAGTGAAATGTGAAGTCATACAGTAGCACTACATAACAAAATTGTGGCTCTTAAAACACAAAGAAGTGGATGGGACAACCAACAGGAAAATGAACCTCTTAACCAATGTTATGGAAATGAAACTATACCCTGGTTCATAAAAGCTTTTTTTTTTTTTTTTTTTTTTTTTTTTTTGAGGAACAAGCCTCAAGCTATTAGTAATGAGCAATATTAGCACAAAACTAGCAATACCCAGAACCCTTAAACTTCAATTCTAAAACCCAAAATCCCAAACACAACTTTACTAAACCTAAATTCAAAACAACAAACCCAGATTGATATATTACTCATTGAAATGAAAATGAAGTGAGAAGTGAGAAGGAATCTTCCTCTTGGGGACAACCATAAGCTCCATAGATCCACCAAAGGAGAAACTTGGGAACTCAAATCCGAATCCTATGTTGCCTTTTGGAACATCTATAGATGTTGAAGCAACTTGCTTTCCAAATGAGTTTGAAAAAAAAAAAACCATAAATAATTCATGAGGCTCCAAAAAAACCCATAAACCCAGAAAACCCATAAATAATTTGAAATCCAAATTGGGGAAAGGGAAAATCATGAAAAACAAACATTTGGATCGTGGCTCACGGCGGCTTCGGTATGTTTCCAAGCTCCATGCATAGCTCCGGCGACCTTTGTGGTGGTGAGCTTTGGTGTGTGGTGTGGTGGAGGTTTGGGCAAGCAAAGATGAAAGAGGGAGGAAGCTTTTGTCTGAGGGCTGTGGGTTTTCTTAATTCGTTCTCACGCATAGCTCCGACAAACTCTATGGCGGTGAGCTCGGGTGTGTGATGTGGTGGAGGTTTGGGCAAGCAAAGATGGAAGAGGAAGCTTTTGTCTAGGACTGTAAATGAACCAAACTGATCATGAACCACTTGAGCTTGACTTGATAAAAAACTTGTTCATGTTTGTTTGTTTATAAATAAGTCAAACTTGAGCCTTAGTTTTATGCTTGTTTAATAAACAAGCCGAGACCAAGCAAAAAAATTTGTTCACAAACAAGCTTGTGAGCTATTAGGCTTGATACACAATAATTCAAGCATAGACTCATTTATAAGTTTATATGTGTTAGCTAAATATAATCATTACACATATCTTAATAATAACATTGCCAACATGGGACCACAACCTATATTACCTTAATTTTTTCCTTTCTTTAAACTGATCAAGAACCACTTTAGATTATAGTTACATTTAAAAATAAATAAATAATTAAGTAGACCACATATGATCCTTCCCTATCAATCATATAAAGTAAAGTTATGAAATATGTTAGTATTTTCTCATTCATAATAGTTACAAATAGGTATTTTTCTAGTCCTTTACCATTTAACGTGAATGTAAAAATTATATTTTGAACAATTACTGAAACTGTAGACAAGGAATGATTAATGAATGAATTTAATTATGTAAATTATTAATTTGAATAATGGCTAATCATAAGTAGGACTAGATGCATAATAAAATGAGTATACTATTTTATTTTTCATTTTTCTTAATTTTAGAGATTTAAGCATTTAATAATGTAATTCTTTTAGATCTCAAGCTCAAAAACTTAACTTGAGCTCGAGTTTGAGTTTGATATTAAGCTTGAGTTTAGCTTGACTAATTAATCAAGCCAAGCCAAGTCAAGCTCAAGCTTTTTGGCTTTTCCATGAGTTCAAGTTCAAACACTATTTTTAGGCTTGTCGTAAACTCAAGCCAAGCTCGAGCTTTTGATTTTTCTTGACGAGCTAAGTTTGAACATGCACTACTCGATAAAGCTCAACTCGTTTACAGCCTCACTTTTGTCTAAGGGCTGTGGCGGTGAGCTTTTATCTGAGGGCTGTGGTTTTCTTTTTTCATTCTTTGTTTGGAGTATGTTTGGAGAGAGATTTAAGTGAGAACTTAATATTGTCCACGTCGTAAGAGTCTATTGGCTGGCGTAAAACACTGGTTTTACGCCACAGCCTGACTGAATGTATTCTCTTTGCTTTTACCCTTCACTTTGCAGTTTTCTCTCTTTTTATCTGCTCAAGACCCCAAGCCCACATGAAAATCTGATACTAATTTGAAATGTGATGGGACTTTGTCTCTATTATTATTATTATTAATACTAAGTAAATTGATGAGACTTATTTTTAACTTGCCACTCCAGTACTCACCCACCCACAGTCACATAGAGGGATATAGAGATATATATATATATATATATATATATATATTATATAACTGGTACACACTAAAATATATTTACATTATCAGTTTCTCTAAAGTATATATTATTATTGTTGTTATCGATTAGATGAGTGACATATAAATTTATCATTTAAAAATATATATATATATATATATAGTGGTAATTTCGAAACGGTATACCAGTATTTATCGGTACCAAAATATTTCCTTTTTTCGGCCAAACTGAAATGACTGTCGGTACAGTATTAACTCCCTTACTTAGGCTACAACTAAGTTTATAGCTAAACTTTACCATTTACTTAATTTAACTTAAAAGTAATATTAAAGTAGACTAAACATTTCCGTTTTATTTTTATGAGTTTACTCTTTTTTTTTTTTTATTATATTATTATAAAAATTTCCTTAGTTTACATATAACATTTTACTGTTAATCTATTCGTCTCGCCATTAGGTTTATTAGAAGCTAGTCAAGTTCCTATAAGGAAAAAAAAAAAAAAAATGCTAGTCAAGGTCAGACTGTCCAATCTATAATTTTTTGTTTTTTCTGGGTTCTATATATACTTTTCATTCAAGAATATCATTAGTTTGAAGGGAAGGCATCTTACGGGAGGAAGGTGGTATCTAGGGGTGGCTCCACTTGGAGCCCAGGGGTTTCAAAACCCCACCCCTCCCCCCAAACTGAAAAAAAAAAATATATATATATATATATATGAGAGGTTAGATTCAAGTTACACCTAGTATAACTCTAAGCAATGTTACACTACTCAATATTTTTTAATTAGATACAAATTTTAAAAAATCTACCGTTAAATTACATTATCTTTGTATATTCTCCATGCGTGCAAAATTTCAAGGTAATCAAAGATTAATAGTCATATCATCAATCAATTTTTTAAATTCAAACTTTTGTAGTTTAAAATAATGCATAAAAGATGAGTTTATAGATCAAATGGTAAATAACATCTAATTGACATGAAAATTGGCATGATTGTTAAAAACATATAGAATATGTAATTTAACAGTGGGATTTTCAAAATATGAATTCTATAACAAGTTACACTTGGTATAACTTTAAGCACTACCTAATAACTTGTTATAGAATTAATCTTTTAAAAATCTAACCGTTGAATTACATGTTATATATGTTTTTAATATGCATGCCAATTTTCATATTAATCAGATGTTATTTATCATTTGATCTATAAACTCATCTTTTACGCATTATTTTAAACTACAAAAACTTGAATTTTAACAATTGATTGATGATATGGCTATTAATTTTTTATCACCTTGAAATTTTGTAAGCATAGAGAATATGTGTTTTACCTTTTCTGGTTTAATTTGACCTGTAGAATAAAAATTTAGACATCCTGAACCTAGAAATTTAAATTATATCAAATTATAATTTGCAAATTGTAAATTGTAATTTGATATAATTTAAATTTCTAACGTTCCCTCCTATAAATTGTAAACTTCTACTTCTCTTTGCCAATCACTCGTAACTTCTACTTCTCTTTGCCAATCGCTTGTAACTTCTACTTCTCTTTGCCAAGAGCCTTGAAATGGCTGCCGCAGATAGTTTGATTGGAGAAACCAATGCTCTTTATAAGAAAACAGAATGTGCAATGAATCTAGAGAGAAAGAGAGAAATGGAGAATCAAGAATCTGAGATATTTCATTAATAATCAACAATGAATTACAAGATGTTTATATAGCAGAATCAGAAAATAAACTAACTAACTAATCCCAAAATATGAGGAATAACTAACTACCATTGATCAACTCATCACACCACAGTACACGTGTCCATACATACTAACCAGCTAATCCAAGTATAAAACTACAAGTCGTATCAAGATGTAGTAGTCGTTTAGTGTAATATCATTTCTTCCACAAATGCTCTGTTTCAGCATATGCTCTGTTTCAGCACTCTGCCTCTCTGCCTGATTTGATAACTCATCTTGAAATGCTTCTATCTATCCTCTCACCATCTTAATTTNTCATGGCTGACGTATCCGCCTACCTTAAGGAATATATATTTTACTGGAAAATATATATTCCTTAAATAAATAAAAAAATCTGAGCTCCCCCCGTACTCGTCGAAACTTTGGACTGGTATTGATGTGAACTAAAGAAGAGACAATAACAAGCCTAGCAATATAAAATGGCCATTTAGTCTCACATACTTAGCAATATAAAAAGGCCAATTTGCGCATGAAATTATTGACGGGAGTGTAAACGAGTGTGAATTGATATTTTCTGTATTTAAATTATTCCCATAAAAGAATTATAAAGATCAAGTCGTTCTAATAAAACTGAGAAAGAGATAGGACTCCATTTCCATTTGTTTACTTACCTGCAGAACAAAAAGGCCATCTTCTGCTAATAATGATTTGCAGGGAATTAACCCGAAATTTTCAATCTATGAGAAACAAAAATAGAGAAAATACACGCTAAAGAAAAATAATCACACGCACAAGACAATCAGGAACGGAGCTAGAATTTTAAGTTAAAGGGGGCGGCTTTACTGTTAACTATGTGCAGCCATTTCAACTTTTAACTCTACTACTATTTAGCTGTTGAGATTTTTTTTTTTTTTGTTGTGAAGGCAAGAACAAAATTATTTTTGTTTATAATTTTTTAAAGAGCAGGTTGTTTATTTTAAATAAAATTGGTTAATTGAGCTTTTTTATTTTTTTTACTATTGGTAATTTTTGTTGTTGAGCTATTATTTTTGGGTTTGTATATTTTATTTTAGATTTTAAATCTATTAATATTTTTATAGTCACTAAAATGAGAAAAATACTAGCGCTACAAAATTTTTAATAAATTATTAATGTGATAAGTAATTACTAGTAAGTAAAAAAATGATGTGAGTGATGGGCCCATGTGCAAACCAATAAGATTTTGCTACCAAAACAGTTTGTAAAAAAGTTTGTGAGTATAGTATTACTCTTAAAAGAATTAATGATATTGTTTAAGGGAAAAAAATGTAATTTGATAGAACAAAATTACTAAAATTAGTACATATATATAAAATTATTTAAAAAAAAAAAATTGACTGGGCCGTTGCCCCCCATAGTCCAAAGGTAGCTACGTCCCTGAAAACAATATTTACGTGGTTCAGCAATTTGCCTACGTCCACAAAATTGCAGGGATTTTACTATTATCAAAGAAAAGAATACAAGTACAACAATAAAATTTTTTTCTCTCTCAAAAACTACAACGACAAACCCTAATCACGAAAATTGCATTTTTATATCCTGCGTACAGGATTCACAATGGGCTAAAAAATGGGCCAAAAAATTTTCCCCGGGGTTATGGCTTGGGTTTGTTAGCCCAAGCCTCTACTTCATGGACTAAGCCTCAAAAAATATCCCCTTAAAAACCACGCAACATTATTTGGATCGGGTCGGATCGTCAACCGAATTAAACACAATTAGGCTCCACAAAAGCCCAACATGATTCACAGCAACCAAAAAATTCTTCCATGTATTCATGGTCAACATGTTCTATCATCTCACTGAAAAATGCTATCCAAGATTAGATCATGTTATTTTTGTAATGATTAAGGTCGTATTAAAAAGTTTGTGGCAAAGGAACTCGCCAGGATAGACTTGACCTTAAGAAAAAAAAGAAAAATTTCATAAGATGATTTCATACGTGATTTTTATATACCACAAGGCAAAAGAGATCTATAAATTCTTTGTTATATATGTGCTTTTATATACTTACTTTTATGGTAAATGTTATTCATCAAGTAGTACCCGAAGGCCAGCATCTTTCACTTTCTTTTCCGCAAGTTTTAGTTGCTCTTTAGATAAACTGGTGCCAATATATTTGCATCCAGTTCGATTGACAACTTCGATAGCAAAGCTTCCCCAGCAACACCCAATCTCAAGAATTTCGTGCTTCTCTTCAATTCTTGCCTAAGTTTATTGGAAAAAAAGGGCGACTAGTTAAGGGCAGGAAAATCTTTAAGAAATTTGACATGACCCGTAGAAAGGTCTCATCTTTTCAATCAAAGTAGACATTTTGCTTGCGGTGGAGTATGTCATTGTTTAGTCCTCATCTTCCTTCTAAGGTAAATTTGTTATTGTTTTGACCCAAACCTTAAATACAGCGGTGGAGTATGTCATTGTTTTGTCCAGGAAAAGAGCAAAAAGTTTATTACTCTAGAAACATATCAAAACCAATTATTAGCTTCAACTTAATATTATAGTATATATATATTATCCCACATTGGTTGGATATGTTAGAATTTCAGTCCTTATAATCTCAAACTACTACTACAAAAGTTAGGGTCTTTTGTAATGGTACTCTAGTTGGAGTATGTCATTGTTTTGCCCAGGAAAAGAGCAAAAAGTTTATTACTCTAGAAACATATCAAAACCAATTATTAGCTTCAACTTAATATTATAGTATATATATATATTATCCACATTGGTTGGATATGTTAGAATTTCGATCCTTATAATCCCAAACTACTACTATAAAAGTTAATGTCTTTTGTAATGGTACTCTAGTTATATAATATATTATATAAGATTTTTAAAAAAAACTTTATATATTACTTTCGTGTTTGTGCATTCTAATAAGTATTATTATTTTTTTAAAATAAAAATAAAACAGAAACTTTTGAATTTTTTTTAACATTTTAATATTATGCCACATTAGATTTGTTGGCTTCACAATTTTACACCTTAGAACTTATTTTTTAATTAATTTTTTAGTTCAACTTTTACCGGATATCGATAGATAGAAACTATCGCTACATAAGCTAAACAGACTACTCCTCTAGCCAATCACTCAAGAGTTGACCAAACTTTTGCTAGTTAAATTGGCCTTATGCAAGCGTTGAAGCACTTGCACTACATACATTTCAAAGTTGCATTAAAAACATCAGTATCCCCATGGCAATTGCATTGGACGCAGCCATGAGAGACGAGGGTACTAAAATTGAGACCCTTGGTTACTTTTGTGTGGACCCCGCAATTATATGACTAAAATCATCTGTTATTATTATTCCTACTCCATATATATGCCCAATAGCTTTAATAGCCCAATTGACTTACAATAATTTAGAGGTGGTGTTTGCCACCTAAGTTTAAATGGACCGTACTCAATCCCAACTCTTTAACTTTACTGCATGAGAAACTCTACTCACATGATTTGCAATTCAATCAAGGGTCATACTAACGAGTGCGCTTAGGGCACTATTTAAGAATCAATTTTAAAAAAATTTTAATATCATTTTTATGAAAAATAAAAAAATTATCAAAATATTAATTACTTTTTTTTTTCTTATAAAAATTTTCTTTAATTAAATTCTTAACTAGTGTCCTAAAGACACTCGTTAGTATTTTCCTATTATATTATACAGGGCTATAATTGTTTTCCAGCAAAAAAGGACGTGCCTATCAATTATTGTTTGGTTTCTTTGAATGGTAAGTGGTAGTTATTTTAGGAGTTTACAAAAAAATGGTAATGTCATTATAGGAAAGTAGTACTACATTAATGGAGAATCTCGAGTCAGAACAATTGAATAGAAAGAGACGAAAAAATATTTTACTTAAACTTAGCACATAAAAGTCAAGTACTCAACACTCCCCATCAAATTATTAAATCCACCTACTACGCCACCTATTCACTTCTTTTTATCTATTTGTGTTTTTTTTTTTTTTTTTTTTTTAATGACCCAGCGGCCAGTGCCCAGCCCCCTCATTTTTTAAGCTTTCCAAATCCCCCACCTTTAAATTTCGAATCGGCTTCTTTTCCATCTCTCAAACTATTTCTTTCCCCTGAAAATTTCAAGAATCAGTGATTTGAAAACGGCCAAGTAAGATAATTCACTTTAAAAAAAAATCAAGATCATCCTCTAATATTTACCTCTGTTTCTATCTCTTTCTTTCTCTCTCTCTGCAAACATATGTGTTTTTATTTTTTTTTCATTTTTTTATTTTATTTTTTAAAGAAAATGTATGTTTTTTTTTTTTTTGGAATTTAAACAGAACAGTTCAAGAACTGGTTCAGCCATACTGGCTTTCGAATTTCACGGTTGAACCACCGGCTTGCAGTTTTTTCTAGTTTTTATGCAATTTTTGGTTTTTAACAAGAATTGAACTAGATTGATGTTCAGTTCCAAATTGAACCGGTTGGATCAGTTGATTCTGCCAATTTTTAAAACTATGGTTATAATTGATTATTATTATAAAATAATTCCAATATAGAGTAAGAGTACACACCTTCCAATAAAACTGGGGATTTTGAACTTCAAGAACTATTTTCAGAGGACACTTTTTCTTGTCTCCTTCAAAGGTAAATATTGTGTCCCCTTTCTCCAATAAACTATAATACAACAAGGCATAGTATATCAATCTTTATTTGTTTATTTATTTATTTTTGAGATAATATAGACAGAAGACACAAGGGATTGAACCATAGCTACAACCTCAACTTTGACCGAATTGTGATGGATCTTTCAAATTGAATCGGACGGAGCTCTTGACCGAACAAATCACATGTTTAAGAAGAAGATCTCAAGCCATCCAAGGACCAAAAATCAGGTGGCTTAGGAGGCTCTATTAATTAAGTCAGAAAACTAGTGGAGAAGAATAGATATAAGAATGCAAAGCTCTGTACAACGCATATGGAGCTTGCCCTACATTTTTTTTTTTTTTGGCTAAGTGAATGAGTATTTATAATGTGAAAGTTCAAAATGTATGTAAAACACCTTTGAACATTTGGACCCCAAATTACAAAATATCAATTCAAGCTTATTATCAAACAATTAATGTGTGGAACATAAACATAAGTCAAACACAGAATTGATAAACAATCTAACCCAATTATAATCACATCCACAGCAGAAAATAAAAGGCAAAGATAAAGGGAAGGAAGATGCAAACACACGGACAACACACGATGTGTTATCGAAGAGAAAACCGAAGCCCTCGGCGTAAAACCTCACCGCCGCCCTCCAAGCAGTCAATAATCCACTAGAAAATATAGTTGGGATACATGAATAGCAATAGACCCTCCAAGCCTAATCTACCCAGATACCTAAATCCTCAAAGTTTCCTGCTTCAACGAGGTTGCGCCGAACCTTTTTCTTTTCTAGCTTACCGGATTGCGCTACTAGACCATAGCATCAACCAATGTATATTGGTTCCTTCCAAACTACTTCCCAACAGCACCAAATAAACCTTCTCACAAAAGTGGGTGTGGTAAGATAAGGATTTGACTAAAGTCCTCTCAAGAATGTAGCAATGGAGAGGAAGAAAGAAGAGGAATTTTTAGAGTTTCTAAGGCAAAGATTGGGAATGAGGCAATCTTGTTTTTCTCTAGGGTTTCTCTCACAAAATTCTCTCTGGAAGCTCTTTCAATTTAGTGGGTATAAGGTCTATATATAGTGGTGTGTGTTTAGAATATGAAAAGACAGTTTTTGTCAAACAGGGCTGGTTGGCGGCTTGACCTCGCAGCTTGTCCAAGTCGCGAGTTCAAGTCGTGACGTAACGGCCTGGCCAACCTGGGACTTTTGTCCTGTGGTGCGACAGCTGGCACGATCCTTCAGCTCTCCTGTGTGCATCTCACGTGCCAGCATTTGGCAGCTTGCTAGTCGCGAGTAAGCTACAAGTCCTAGCCGCGAAACTCTGCTTTCTTGCACATACTTGAGCTTTCTTCACATCTTCTCACACACTACCCTTACAATAATCCCACCTAAATACAGAGTTACTAAGTGCTAAATTACAAGCAAATTAGCATGGAATAAAGCCAACAAGATGGTTGATAAATTTCAATCTTACATAATGCATAGGTTGGGGAGAGGATTTTGGTAGGAAGGGACATATGAAGGCCTAAAAAATTTGTTGTCATATCAAGTCGGTTAAAGAGATTTATGTCGAGGTGGCAGCCCAATTAACGTTCTAGCTGGTTGTCCAAGTCGCAAGTTCTAGTCGTGACGTAACGGCCTGGCCAACCTGGACTTTTGTCCTGTTGTGCGACAGCTGGCACGATCCTTCAACTCCCCTGTATGCATCTCACGTGCCAGCATTTGGCAGCTTGCCAGTCACGAGTAAGCTGCAAGTCCTAGCCGCGAAACTCGGCTTTCTTGCACATACTTGAGCTTTTCTTCACATCTTCTCACACACTACCCTTACAATAATCCCACATAAATACAGGGTTACTAAGTGCTAAATTACAAGCAAATTAGCATGGAATAAAGCCAACAAGATGGTTGATAAATTTCAATCTTACATAATGCATACGTTGGGGAGAGGATTTTGGTAGGAAGGGACATATGAAGGCCTAAAAATTTGTTGTCATATCAAGTCGGTTAAAGAGATTTGTGTCGAGGTGGCAGCCCAATTAACGTTCTAGCTGGTTGTTCTGTCCAGTCAATAGAATCTTGTTGAGCTAAAGGGGCTTGTAGATAGTGATGGCAAACTTCAACATAACCCGTGAATAGCAGAAGATGGCCTTTTTGTTCTGCAGGTAAGTAAACAAATGGAAATGGAGTCCTATCTCTTTCTCAGTTTTATTAGAACGACTTGATCTTTATAATTCTTTTATGGGAATAATTTAAATACAGAAAATATCAATTCACACTCGTTTACACTCCCGTCAATAATTTCATGCGCAAATTGGCCTTTTTATATTGCTAAGTATGTGAGACTAAATGGCCATTTTATATTGCTAGGCTTGTTATTGTCTCTTCTTTAGTTCACATCAATACCAGTCCAAAGTTTCGACGAGTACGGGGGGAGCTCGGATTTTTTTATTTATTTAAGGAATATATATTTTCCAGTAAAATATATATTCCTTAAGGTAGGCGGATACGTCAGCCATGACTAAATAAGGTAGGCGTTTGCCGGCAAATATATATTCCTAAAAAATTAAGTCATGGCTGACGCATCCGCCTACCTTAATTAAGCATGATCACATCTATCATGGCTCGCGCATCTGGAAGCTGGTATTATTTTATTGTTGGTTATAAATTATGAAAAATAACGAGTACTTTTAGGATACTAATTAAGAATTTAATTAAAAAAAATTTTATGAGAAAAAACAATTAATATTTTAATAATTTTTTTTATTTTCTATAAAAGTGATGTTAAAACTTTCTTAAAATGAATTCTTAATCAGTACTTTAAGGGCACTTGTTAGAATGACTCATCTATAAATTCAAGGCAAGGTGACCAATTGATTAACTCTTGGCGCCACCCCTCTCATTATATTGGACTCCATCATAAGAGAGAGAGAGAGAGAGAGAGAGAGAGAGAGATGTATTAATTGAAGTACTCATATCAAATTATTAATGGTGTAGCAATTTGTAGAAAACTTGCACGTGTCATTCTAGAAAGTCTATTAAAAAAACTTTTTTTTTTTTTTTGGTTGTTGTTGTTGTTATTGTTGAGAATCCATTAATAAAATAATTGAATTTGGACAAATAAGGCTGTACTTGGTGTACAAATTTGTAGAAAACTTGCACATGTCATTCCAGAAAATCCATTAATAAAACTTTTTTTTTTTAATTGAGAATAATAAACCAATTGAATTTGGACAAGTAAGGCTGTATTTTTTTTTTAATTTTTTTATTATTAAACTTTTATGAGTTCTTTCAGAAAGTCCATTTATGTACAAATTTTAGGATTTTTTTTTAAAAAAATATGTAGAAAACTTCACTTAAATTAACTAAATATTAATCTAATACTAGAGTCAAACGATTATGTATCATATATTAGGTTAAAAAAAGAAGAAGAATATCATATTTTAGTAGATCGTGCATTATAATGGTAAGTTACCAAACTTCACTATATATGTATGAGATAGTATATCATGTTTCGGGTGTATATGTCATCTCTATCATAGCAGCTGGGTCTCACAACTGTGTGGGATCTAGCTGCTATGAGAGAGATCGCATATACACTCGAAACATAATATAATTTTTCATATATGTACATATGACCCTTAAGTTGTATTGGGTTATTAAATGACAATATCGAGTTATATACAATATTTGAAACATATTTCTCTATTAGGCGTGAAGAGCTTTGTTGCCTATTGCAATGCAATCTAGATTGTAGGAATTTTATGCAACTCATTACTTGGAGGTGTAAAAAAAAAAAAAAAAAAAAAAAAAAAAAAAAAAAAAAAAAAAAAAAAAAAAAAAAAAACAAACAAAAAAAAAAACAAAACCATTCATACCTATTATTTAACTAAGGGTCCGTTTGGATACAGCTGAAAACTGAAAACTGAAAAACACTGTAGCAAAATAATTTTTAAATATGTGAATAGTATTGTGGGACCTATTTTTAATAAAAAAGTTGTAAAAAAATGAAATTTGTAGGTCCGTATACAGTGCACATTGTGTACTGTTTACAGGAAAAAGTCAAATATATTGGCTGAAAAATGCGCTTTCCAAATATACACAAAGTCACATAACTCATTAAAAATATCATGTGACTTTAAGTACATGTGGATGAATTTTTTTACCGCCACATGGTAAGTTGTATAAAAACGTCTACAACGTAGATTGCATAAAAAGTAAAAACATTTTCCTTACCTAATAAATAGGTGCCGAGTGGTGGAATAGAAAACCGAAACAATGGAGAGCATGCCATTAACTTCACACAAAGCTAATGATTGAGGAAGTGAATACACATTATCAAACACAATAATAGCCCACTTAAATCCCCAAATTCACAAAAACATTTCAGACTTATTTCAACTTTGATGTTGCCAACTCAAAGCGACGTTAGTTGGGTGAGCTCGAAACTCGGGGTTGGGGAAGCAAACGATAAAGAGAATCAGCACCATTCACGGTGTTTTTTTTTTTTTTTTTTTTAATGGTAAAACTTGTGCAAGTTTTGGCCTAATGTCTAAAATGTGTTTGTGGATTTGGGGATTTAAATAAGTTATCATTGCGTGGGGGTAAAGTGTATTCATTTTTTTACTAGTAAATTTCCAAAAATCAGGGGAGGATAACTTAAAAAAAATTAAAAAATTAAAAAGGAGCAACTTTATGGGTCGTGCCGTGGAGTTGGATCTAGCTGTCAATTTGAAATCCGAGTAATTCTTTTCTCCCCTCTTCTCCTCTGCCAGAGTTAACGATGCTACCTAGCTTTTTCTTCTTCTCTTACTAACTAACGATAATCATTATAGTTGACTTTTCCATAAATTATAAATTTTTTTTTTGAGATAATTAAAATATGTTGTTAACTTAATTTGTACATAATGTGGTGTCAATTTAGGTATAAGGTCATTGACATATACAAATTAAATATAAATGGTCAATCAGGGGTGTAGCTAGAAAATTTTTTTCTTTTTTTTTTTAAAGAAACAAACACACACACACAAAAGGAAAAAAGAAAGGGGTTCTAACACACATAAAATTTTACTTGGAGGACGGAATTGTAGTATTGATATATTAACCAAAGTTCATATTGAATACAAAGTTATTAACTTTGATATATTATTATATTCTTAAATATTAATGAACATACAAAAATTATATAGTTTATTATAAACAAATACCAATTTTTTTTTTTTTTTTAGGTTATTTTCTTGTCAACACATCAAAATTATGCTCGACAAATTTTAATGTAATAAAGATAGCAATACGAAAATGTGAACAACAAAATCTTAAATACCCATATGCATATCAACACACAAATAATGGTAGAAGAAAGAAACAAAAATAATACTAATGGTAAAATAACAATGATGATTGATAAAAGAGAGAGAATAAAATGCACTTGCATATTCACTTCTATAAAGAGTCAAGAAGATGATGTTGCACCAGAACAAAAAATGGATTAATAATTTTGGTTGAGGTAGGAGTTTTTGTGTTGAGAATAAAGAAAATGGGGCAATGGGCTGGCACTAGCAACTACAACAAAGCTCCTTAGGTATCTAAAGGTGAAATTTTTTTTTTTGAAATTATGTTGGGAAATGGGTTGTCAATGATGTTAGAGAGTGAGTTATTATCCATTAGATTAATTATATATTGTTTGGACAATTGAAAAGATCAACGGATAGTCATTATCTTTTAGACAAACTATAAATCTTAGGAATAATTGGGGTAGACAGGTAATAATGTTTTGGACAATTGAGGAGGCCAACTAAAAATCCATTGGACTAAATAGAAATCTTAGAAATAATTGGGGTCCGGTTCTAATTTTTTGTTAGGGCTATATCCTACTAGCCCTACCAATTTTGTAGGAGAAAAAAAAAAATTTTGGGGGGCCACAACACAACACTACACTACAAATCAACTAATTTTGTTAAATCTCAACTAACACTAAGAGATAAGCACAATACATAAAAAATATATATATATATCTAAAATGCAAAACACATGGGATGGGTTAGTCACAACACGCAACTTAAAAATAATAATAATAATAATAAAAAATAAAATAAAAAACTGTTACTTTAGCTGTTAACCTTTATCAAAGAAGGAAAGATGAAGCATTAAGTCATTAGATGCATTCTCTCTCTCTCTGCTATTTCCGGTAAGTGTAGTGAAGAGTTCTCTGCCTCTTTTTCTTTTTCTTTTTTCTTTGAATCTTTCATATTTGTGTTTAGTTCAAAATAGAAATCATAACTCAGATTATCAGATAAACTAATAAAAGTTCAGCAATATTTTGCACTAGAGATCAAATATATGAGAGAGAGAGAGAGAGAGAGAGAGAGAGAGAGAGAAAATCTGGGCGGTGCTGGGCTGCTGCTGCTCCTCCCTGCTTTAAGTCTCAGTCTCTCTTCTCGTGTCTTTATTCTTTAGAGCATCTCCGTCAGTTTAACTATATTTTTGTACTGTATTTTATACTGTTTAGAAAGTAATAAGTTATTTTATTTTTTTCCTATATACTTTTTAAAATACACATTTTAACAGGCTCTTTATCTTTTTTTTCTATCACATTTTTTTTTTTTAGTCTTGCATGGGTTTGTTTTGGGTTGTTAGTTAGGCTTAAGTTTGTTATTGGTAATTTTCTATTGGAATAATTTTTTTTGCGCTTGTTGGTTTATTCTAGATTTTATATCAATAAAATTTTTTTATGAACTTAAAAAATGTCAATGATATTGTTAAGGGGGATTAAGTGTAATTTTATTGAACCCATTTACTAAAATTAGTAAATACATACTGGTATTAAAAAAAATTAAAAAAAAAAAAAATCTTGGAGGGAGGTGGTGCACGTCCAACAATAGCTCCGTTTGTAGTTGAAGTAGTGGGCCTTATGGCTGGAATCACAAAGAGACATTAAGATATATATATATATAACTACATTTGGTAAGCATCAACTTTAGTTTATTGCCCTAAACATCAAAATGACTCTTTTATATATGTGTATGTACATACTGTGTACAATAATCATTACCCTTGATCACTGATAATTTTCCCTAGGAGAAAAATTGTATCTAGTCTATTACCTTTTGTTTGCCTTTTTCTAAGTTCTATAAATTTCTTTAAAGAGAATCATTAGTTTGAAGGGAAGGTGTCTTACTGGATATACTTGTTGGTAGGCAGGCATGGCCGCTGCACAGAGTGCTCTTCTAAGCAAGCCAAAACACATGGAACCATCTCTCATAGAAGCAGGGGCGCGCCTTATTGTCACTAGGTTCCTTGGACGTTTTATCTCTGCTGGATTTTTAATGTGAGTTTAGTTTACTTCTAACTTTGATATCCTGCTAGTATGTGTGTGTGTGTGTGTGTGTGTGATATATATAATACACATTTTATATATGCACTCTCTGAAATTCGGTTATAGTATGTAGTCTATAATCATCTGGGTTCTGGGACTGGTACTGACGAGAGGACACTGAAAATTTATCATCATGCAAGAGCTGTCTAATTTGATGGTTTCAAATATTATTCTGGGTATGTTTTTTGTTCAGCCCCCGAGCTGCTGTTATAGGTTAATTTCTCTGCATTCTTTAGCCTTTTCCTTTTTGTTAAGGCTATGTGAGTTGATTATGTAAGGATTTCGATAATACTAAGGTCTATGAACACAATGTTTTCTTTATACAAAAATTATAATTGTTAAAATGGTCCATTGTGAATAGTGGAGAAAAAACAATGGGTTTTGAGTGTTAGTTGTCCACCACTTGCAAATTACAATCAACCACTTTAAAATGGTGTAAAGGTTGTGTTCATAATATTAGTGAGGGTATTTTGTAATTGGCCATGGGGCTTTAGTTTAAGTTCTCCCTAGAATGAATTAAAATGGATATTATTGTTTGTACAAAGGATACCATAGCCTTGTTGTTGAATTCCAGCTTCAAATGGTAACGCCACGTTAAGCTCAGGGTGTTCTCAAGAATACCCTGAACTGAAAAAAAAAATTATATATAATAATTAAATTTTTTTTATTTGTTTATCCTTTAAAAAAATTAGGAACACTCTCATCAAGCAAAATTAGGAACACCCTCAAATTAAAAAAAAAAAAATTTATTTGTTCTACTTTGAAGCAAAAAAAAAAAAAAAAAAAAAAAAAAATGTAATAGAGCAAGCTCATAAAAAAGCCCAACAATATTACTGGCACTTTAAAAGGCCATAAAAAGAATTTATGGATCTAATCTATAAAAGAAAATTTAGTAAGCCCAAAAAATTTAGCACAACAACATAAATCACAAAATAGTAAAGCTAAAAAAAATTTAACCCAATCAACCAAATTTTATCAAAAACAAATAGCCCAGCCTTTCAAAAATTTAAAACAAAACTAATATGTTATTCCATCAATCCAAGAGACTTAGCAGCTGATGGTTGAAGTAAAGTAGTGAAGGGAAAGGCAGCAATAGCAACAGCATGGTAGCAGCAGAGCTGCTAGCCCTATCCCTGGCCCAAACTCACTAGATCTAGTATCTCTCTCTCTCTCACACTCATTAGCAAGTGAGCAACGAGCACCAAAAAAATCTCTTAAACTATCTAATACAAGAGAGAGAGAGAGAGTTCTTTCTCTTTTTAAGAGACTTAAACAATGACTTAAAGAAAATAGTAGAAGTGTCTAGTGGTGGATTGATATGCTCCCACGTTCTGTGCTCTATGAGTTGAATTTTGCCTTCTTCTTTTTTGTCTTTTTGTGCTTATTTGAATAGCAGTTTTTTTAATGGTGAATAGTTGTCTTTGTTTGCTAGTGTCTTTTTTTTTTTTTAAAGTAAAAATTGAGTTTGTTTGAAACTTTGAAATTAAGTGGGAGTTGAGATATAATAAAGTTAGTCCAACAATGATTTTTTTTCCTTCTATATGTGCATTTATTTCTCTGTTCAATCCTTGTTGATGATTTATTAAGAATTTATTTGGAAACAGCTTATTTAACTGAAATTGAAAACTTTTTATTGGGGGCATTAGGCTTGTCTGCTAAGTAGAGTGCGGGGTGGATGGGCACATGGGGCCGGGTGGAATATTTGAATTGGGGAAGTAAATACACATGAGATGTGTGCTAGTGCAACTAATAAAAAATAATTTAATTAACCTATATATTATAAAAGACAAAAAAAAATTAAATTATGTTAGGCCAAAAAACAATTAATAATTTTATAATTAATGAAACAACAATATAACAAATTATTAGATTGTGTAATTTATGTTTCTTAAGGAACATCCTGAGAAAAATTCCTGGAGCCACCACTAAATAATAGGACCATTAGAATATGTATTGGAATTCCTTTTCCGGAACGTTTCTCAATAGGATTTTATGAAATTTTTGTGTGAAGGATTCAACCCAGATGGTTTTTAATTTCCACCACCACTGGCAACACCCAATTTTTCAACTATGCTGCCAAAACCCATGTTATTAATATATATACCATGCCTTGTGGTGTTGCAGTTTATTGGAGGAAGGGGGTACAACATTGACCTTTGAAGGAGACAAGAGAAAGTGTCCTCTGAAAATAGTTCTTAAAGTTAATAATCCGCAGTTTTATTGGAAGGTATGTACTCTTAATCTATGTTGGAATATTTTTATACGGGTCACATGCATGCAACATATTATTGTTGAAATTGGCCGGAAATAATTTCAAAATTAACTAATAGGCTGCGCATTATATTGGCATTTAAAATTCAAAATCTTATTATATTATACAGCAAACTTTTTCTCACCATCTTGTTTTAAACAGGTTATGACAAATGCTGATTTAGGCCTTGCAGATGCATATATTGATGGGGATATTTCTTTCAACGATAACAATGAAGGTCTTCTAAACCTCTTTCTGGTAAGATTGATTTAAGTCTGAATTAATTCCAAACAGAGCCAGTTTGTCCCTATACGTACAAAGCATTTTTCTGGTATTTACTTCCTAAGATTTTGCCTTGCTCTCACACACGCGCATATATATATATATATATATTGAGAAAAGCTAAGAAAACTTTATTACAGTAAATCAAACTGGAAAACATCATCTAAATCTTGTGGCAGATCTTCCAACCACGCATTAGTATGTGCAGATAAAATTGCTCTATGAGCGAGGGCATGAGTTAATTTACTACCCTCTCGCTTAACATGCAAAAAGCTACAACAAACAGTGGAAGACAAAATTTTGATATCATCAATAACATGTCCATACATAGTCCGAATTGGCCTGGCATTGTTGATGGCCTGAATAACCTGCAATGAGTCTCCTTCAACCACCATTTGATGAATACTGAGCTCCTTGGCAAAACTGATTGCTCTATAGGTAGCTAAGGCTTCCACCAAGTCAACTAAACCCGGATACCTCACTTTCTAACCATATGCAGCTATGACTTTCCCTTCCCAGTCTCTAATGACCAACCCTAAACCTGCACTAACCTGATAAGCAAATAAAGCCCCATCAAAGTTGATCTTTTAAAGACCATAATCAAGTGGCTTCCACCGTAAATCCTAGCTATGATCAGCTACCCGATGAGCCTTCTTATGCACATCCTGAAATTCTTGTAAGAGCTCCGAAGCCCGCTGAACAACTTCCTCAACCCTCCATGTTTTTTGCTTCACTCTCATTCTGTTTCTACGCTCCCATACACTCCATGCAGCCATAGCAAACTAGGCAACCAGATTAGATGATCCATGCAAACATAGGATCTGGAAAAGATCTTCAAAGGTTGAGAATTTTTGGGTTTGAAGAAAGGAAAAGCGGAAATCTAACTGCCATATGGGCGGGTTGGGTCATAAATGGGTCGGGTGTGTAGTTATCCATTTATGACTCGTTTATATATAAATTTATTATCTATTACCCACTCAACTCATTTAATTAGTAATCCGCCCATTTAACCCAATATAACCCAAATGAATAAATAACTTGTTACTAAATTTTCCCATTAAGTTAGCAACTAGAAAATTTCTCATAAACCAAACAGGACCCTTGAAAATTGGATTAAAATCTTTTAGCTTTATAACAACATCAACCACTTCATTTTCATTTATTTTCCCAAACTTTCTCACAAACCAAACAAAACTTCTCCTCACCTCGACCAATACCTAGCTAATCAAACAATTTTTTAAGCAAACAAACAAATACTCATAGAACTAACTTGAACTTTAGTCCAAACTTTGAAATACAGTTTTTCCCTAATTTTCTCAAAAATTTCTCAACAACTAAACAGAAAAACTCAAAAAATGAAAAGTAAAAAAAAAAAAAAAAACCCTAAAGGGAAGAATGAAGCCACAAACAGTAGGTTTGTTAAGAAATTGAACAAAGAAGTAGCATAACATAATAATAAGAAGAAGAAGAAGAAGAAGAAAAGAAATGGTTACCAGGAGGGAAGAATGAATGAAAATGAGATCTGGCAGAGCTAGACGTAGTAGAGATAGTGAGCCAGAAAATCGAAAGGTTAAACTAAAACTAACTAAAACTAAAACCACGACAAGACAAAAAACATGACTTTGCAACTAGGGCTCAGCGAGACGAACCCAATCCTTTGGTGAACTTCGATTCCATCCCCATTCTCTCTCTAGAATTTCCTTTTGTTTAGTTACTAAGAAATTTGAAGGAGAGTGAGACTGAGGGGTTATACTGTTTATTTAATTTTTAGATTTTAGAAGGGGTTTAGTGGGTTTATTTAATTTTAAATTTTAGATAGGTTTAGTGGTATTAGTAGATTTATTCATTTAGACCTATCTAATTAAATAACCAAATGGGTTTTTATCCATTTAACTTAAATACTCAAATGGGTTGGGTTAAGACTTATCTAAATAAGGTGCGTAATGGGCAAGTTCATGGTATGGATAAAATTTGTCACCCCTAATCACAATGCCACAAAGCATGAACACTATCTTTAAAGCAATCTCGACACAATTCACAGAGACCATCTGTCACCACTCTGACGCCTATGCAAGTTAAACTTCATGGGTAAAGAATCTTAGATAGCTTGCCAAATGAAATGGCCTAACTTTGTTAGGAACTTAGAGCTTCCATATAAAAATTCCATAGATTCTTCCCTACCTCATTGTTCAAAGAACTGGCTTGACTTTGATGCTGAATCATAACAAGCAACTGTATGCGCTCTTGATCGTATACTCTCCATCAAAGAAAGAGGCTAGATCAAAGCATCAGCATCTACATACTAAAACTTACAAGGATACTTTTGATAACTTCAGCTTCCTATGGGTAAAAATTCCCATCAAATAAGCTCCTCATTCCAATTTCTTGAACTTGGTAAAAACAGATCACTAATAACCTGCAAAGAGGAGTCTAGCTGTGGAGATAAAACTCCACCACCCCCATCAGAGAGTAGCCAACAATGTCTCCAAATATTTATAATCCTTCCATCTCCCACCCTCCACTTAGCACCCCCTCAAAACCCTTCTTTAGCTTGCAATATACTTTGCAAGCAAAGAACATCGAGGAGACACCTCCGCATCAAAAATATTGCCTGATGGAAAATATTTTGCTTGAAATACCTTGAATACCAGGGAAGTTCTTACACAAAAAAGATGCCAAACTTGCTTAGCCAATTGCATCATTAAACAATCTCAAATCTAAAAAAAAAAAAAAAAAAAAAATTTATCACATGTCAAATAATAAGGCTTACAGAAGGTGCTCTTATCATCTCTTCTTGTGGTCTGGTTTTCTTATTCTCATAACTTCTTTGACATGCTTTCTAATTTAGAATCATGTTTTGTAATCTTTGACATAGGTTGTGGACAAATGCTCTAATGATTATTTATATATCAATTGGTTTGGTAATGGTGTACTAGTGTTTTGAGTATACTTTGTACATTTGAATATATGGAATTAGGATACATTTCAGGTTCATAGCTTGTTTTGAAGCAAAAGTTTAAAAATAAATAAATAAAAAAATCTCAATGCAAAAGGGGCATTATAATATGCATGAGCAACCTCTAAGTTTTCAAATCCCATATCAAGATGTGGTTTTGAATGCCTATTGCATGCAAAAGGTTGATTTGAATCATCCAATGACAAGTCTACATTATTTTGATCTTCGTTTATTTCTGACTCATCATGTACTAAGTCATCCACTATATCACAAAGTGAGATTGTTTCAAGTTCCTTGTTATTCGCACTCATATTTTCAATTCAAGTAATTTTATATTTCAATATGACCTATAAAAAACAAAAGAGAAGAAAAGTTCATAAGCAAAAATTAAGAATAAAATTAAAATTTGTGCTATTACAATACTAAACTTGCCCAATTTGGCAAACTTGTTCTACTACAAAATTAAAATTTAATTGGAAAATTTTACGCTAATATTACAATTATCATTAACAGTAGGAGAAACTGAAAATTGACATTGGTACATATAGCTCCAAGTACATAAAACAGCTATCAAATAGCTCCAAGTACATTGGTACATTGGTACATGTAGCTCCACTCAATAAACTTTATTACATAAAACAGCTCCAAGTACATCCTTATTTGCACTTTGGTACATATAGGGAGCAAATTGACATTACAAGTAAGAGAAAATTGACATTACAAGTAGGAGTAAATTATATTTGAAACTAAAAATATTTTAATAACTATCAAATAAATGATACTAGCTGTGTCCTAGAGGCTAAAGTTGACAGCAGAGAATTCAATTACCACCGTAAGTAAACTTTTCGGAAAGGCACCTAGAAGAAGCAAAATTTAAAGAAATACAAATCCAAGAAAAAGAAAAGGAAACAATTCAGTCAAGGTTTAAAAAAAAAAAAAAAAAAAAAAAAAATCAGATTCAATTTAGTCAAGCAAAATTGTGCATAATCTATGTTAAATGACAGTCATCTCCTACACCTTATGCCATGGACTTGAGCATTAAGCTGTTACTTGAGCATTAAGCTGTTATAGTAGAGCCATACACAACAAACAGGATTGCATAAAGATATAATGATTTGCATAAAAAAAAAAAATCAAACAGGACAGCATAAAGATATTTGAGCAAACATACACATGGTATTCATTAGCAGACAATAGAAACTATGTTCAAAATTTTCCCTGCAAAATTTTCATTGGCAGATACTACTCTCCTAGGTATCAAATCAGCTATTACACTTAATTTTTATCAATGTTTTGTATCTGCAGAATATTTATTTTAGTGGACAGTCTGAAATATGAGTACATTAACAGGCTATGAATTTTGGTGCCAGCATTCATATAAAAGTTCCATTAATAAAACACTATAATTTCTATTCATTGGTAAGTGAAGAAAAGATAGAGAGAGCATGCCTTTGCCATGATAGATACAAAAGCATTTAAAAGAATATTAGTTGTTACAATTGTGATGGCATTTGAGTACCCACAACCAAGCATATAAGCTTTATTCATATTATCTTCTAAATTCAGAATCCAACTGTCTCTTCCTTATCAACATATGTCCTCTAAAGTTATCAATTTGGAGTTTCAATTCTGACCCCTCACCACACACACACAGAGACCTTAAGCTAGTTTAAAAAATTCATAGAAAGAATAAGATGTGTTAACATATTAGAAAGTTTTTTTAAGTTAACCAAAAACAATTTAAAATATATATATATATATATATATAAATGACCCATTAAACGATTGAAAGATTTTCTTGAATCGAGGCAAAAAGCAATCAACGAACTTTGAAAGCCAATATGAAACAGGGTTCTACATCATATTCGGATATAATAACCTCGTCATATTGCTTTGCTTCTTGCCAGAATAGCTTTATCTTCAGAAATTAATAATCAAGAAATCACATTGATACCGTAAATAATTCATGAGGCTCCAAAGAAATCCATAAACCTAGAAAAACCCATCAATAATTCGAAATCCATGGGGAAAAGGGAAAATCATGAAAAAACAAACCTTTGGATTGTGGCTTACGGCGCCTTCGGTATGTTTCCAAGCTCCACGCACAGCTCTGGCGAACTCTATGGCAGTGAGCTCCAGTGTTTGGTGTGGTGGAAGTTTGGGCAAGCAAAGATGGAAGAGGGAGCTTTTGTCTGAGGGCTGTGGCAGTGACTTTTGTTCGAGGGCTATGGTTTTCTTTCTTTGTTCTTTATTCGGAGTTTGTTTGGAGAGGGATTTAAGTGAGAACTTAATATTGTCCATGTGGCAAGGGTCTATTGGCTGGCATAAAACATTGGTTTTACGCCACAGCCTAACTGAATGTATTCTCAAAAGGAAAAAGGTAAGAAGTAATAAAGGAGAGGAGGTGACCACAGGTAGGGGTGTGCATGAGTCAGATTTAGGGGATTTTTTTACTCAACCCACCATGGTGGGTTAAAAAAAATTCAACCCAACCCAACCCATCACATAAGTCCAACCCAACCCACATGGGTCAGGTTGAACCCATGGGTTGGACAACTTTTTTTATTACTATTATTATTAAATTGAATAGAAAAAATATATCACACCTACCACTTGAGTTAATAAACAAAATATATATTAATATATGAATTAATATTCCAACTCAGTTATATATTAATATATGAACTAATATACATTAATATTGACTTTTATATAGGATAGGAGGAAGAGCTGGTTATTTAAAAAAAAATATTAATTATATAATATATATTAAATATATGGGTGGGTCGGGTTGGGTTTGGCGGCTTTGGAATTTTATGACCCAAACCTAACCCAACCCATTATCAAAAAAAATTTTGTAACCGAACCCAACCCACCAAACCCTAAAAATCGACCCAACCTGACGGGTTGGGTTGGGTCGAGTCAATTTTGGTGGGTCGGTGGGTTGGTTGCACACCCCTAACCATAGGTGAAAAATTGTTGAGAAAAAGAAGCTTAAGAAGCTTGGGTGATCAACAATAGCAACGAATGGCATTTTGGTGTTGCTTCTTGGTTAACTGCTTCTTCTTCTTCTTTTGCTTCTTCTTGTTAGCCTTCCCCTCTCTTAAAATTTACAAAACAACTCTCTCTTTTCTTAAAAGTTTACAAATAAATCAAAGATTTTTGCTTTGGTCCGAAATGCACTTACCGGCCAGAATTTGGTATTTATCCCGGTACAGCCGAAACAGCTCTAGTATGGCCGGTATTTAATCTGATATGAAATGAGAATGTACTTGTACCGATGAAGGTGCCGGTATGGAAAATTCTGGCCATACTGGCCGGTACAGTATGAAACTAACTTCCTTGAGCCTAAGGCTATAACCTCACTCAATATCTTTTTGTTAGATGTGAATTTTGACAAATTCACTATTGGGTTACATTTTTTTCTTATATTCTCCATGCTTGCAAAATTTTCAGGAGGTCAAAGATCCATAATTATGTTATCAATCAATTGTTTAATGACAAAATTTAGCTACAAAATTTGTTGTAACTTTAGACTACAACCTTATTCAATAAAATAAAAAATTACTACATATTTTGAAAATCTAACCGTTGAATTGCATTTTCTTTACACTCTTAATATACATGTCAAATTTTGTATCAATAAGATATTATTTACTATATGATTTATAATTTTATATTTTATGCATAATTTTAAACTACAAAAACTTGCAATTTAAACAATTTATTGATGACATAACTATTGATTTTTAATTTTATAAAAATTTTGCAAGTACGGAGGTTATAAGAAAAAGATGTAATCCAATGGTAAATTTGTCAAAATTCACCCCCAATCAAAAGATATTGAGTAACATACGTTGTAGTTTTAAATTTTCTAGAAATTTTGCAAGCATGGAGGTTATAAGAAAAAGATGTAATCTAATGGTGAATTTTTCAAAATTCACCCCCAATAAAAAGATATTGAGTAAGATACGTTGTAGTTTTAAGTTATAACCAATTTTGTAACTAAATTTTGTCTATTGTTTAAACTGCAAGTTTTTGTAAAATAAAATTATGCATAAAAAATAAGTTTATATATCATATAGTAAATAACATCCAATTCGCACAAAATTTGACATATGTGTTAATAGCATAAAAAATATGCAATACAATGGTTAGATTTTTAAAATATGTAGCAAGGTTAATGTTTTTAAAAGAAGTTGTAGTTTTAAGCTATAATTAGGTTTGTAACCAAACTTTGTACTTAAAGTAATCTAACTTAAAATAAAAATGACTTTAAGGCCTCGTTTGGGAGGAGGGAATGGAATGAAATGGAAAATAATGAAAATAATAATTTTAGAATATTCTTCCCTTCTTTTGTTTGGGAGTTTTAATGGAGGGAATGGAAAGTCCATTCCCTTATTTAGGAGTTTAACTAGGAGAGAATGGAATGGGTGGGAGGGAACACTCATTATTCTCTATTCCCTTAAAATCTTAAATTTTCATTCCCCCCGAAATTGGAAAGAATAAGAGGGAATGAAATTAGATTTAATGATTTTTTTACTAAAACTCCCAAAATACCCTTATATATTCAACCCTTTATTTTAAAATAGAGGTCTAATAGTAATATTGTCATAAAATGATTTCATTCCATTTCCTCCATGTTGCTCCCAAACAAGATTACTTACATTCCATTCATTTTATTCCTTTCCATTTCTTTATTTTAAAACATCCAATCAAGGTTACTTAATTCCATTCCATTTCATTCTTTTCCATTTATTTCTCTTACTTAACTAAATTTCATTCCGTTCCATTCCATTCTTTTCCATTCCCTTTTGATCATTCCATTCCATTCCATCCCCTTATGAACTCCCAAACGGAGTCTAAGTTAAATTATTAATACATCATGTACAATTATATTTTTTTATTATTATAAAAAGCCAAATATACTATAATGGATTATAAAACAATTTAAAATAAATGAGGAAACTACTGTGAAATAAGAGATAATATCTATACTATCTATAAGAGGATTTTCGCATTGGAACTAAACTTTTATATGGTTCAAAGATACCCTCATTAATGAAGGGTAACTTCTCTTAGAAATAATGTCATATATGTCAAACAAATAATAGATTTCATTTTGAATTAAAAAAGAGGACTCCTAAAATTTCGGATTTTTTTTCCTCCACGTTAATCTTTTTATTCTCTAAAAGTTAGCATTTTTTATTTCTTTTTTCACCTGAATAAAAGTAAACCCCCCCCCCCCCCCAAAAAAAAAGAAAAAGAAAAAGTCATAGCGAATCTTAAAATTTAGCCTTTTTTCCCACACGTTCATCTTATTTTTCTACTCATAACTTCTCTTTATATCACTACATCACATTTAAACACACGTTCAAAAAGGAAATTACGGTTACTACTTATCTCTGAAGTTTATCCTTTTTATTTGTTTAAAAAAAAAAGTTTTTCAAATTATAATAGTTGCAAATTATTAACCTTTACAATATATATATATATATATATAAAAGAGCATCTGAGGCTAGTATAAAACTAAGTGAGTAGAGAATAAGGAATATGTATCGATAAACTCTTGTATTCAAGTGATAAGAAATCCCCCCCCCCTCCCGACACACACACACATGGATAAAATTTCAATATTGAGTACAATTATGGATATATGCCTCCCCTAAAGACATTACACATTCCAATCAAAATTTATTTCTAACACTCCCCCATGGATGACCTCTTTCTAAGAATATGTCTCATTAAAACCTTTCCAAAGAAAGACCCTATGGGAAAAAATATTGGCTTAAGAAAAGGAGAATAGTATTCTTGTATCACTTCGAGTGCCTTAGGATTGCCCCATTAAAACCTTGCAAAGGAATACCCAATGGGAAAAAACCTTAGTGAAGGAAAAAGAGTACAATCAGCACATATACTTTAAAAAATTTACTCCCCCTTATGAGTAAATAGAACTTCCACTGTTCATGGAATAAAGATCATTAAGTTGACACATGCCAATGTTGTGTACTATCTTCTCAAAAGTCGTAGTCAGTGATGGCTTAGTAAATATGTCAGCTAAATTATCATATGATTGTATCTTCTTGACATAAATATCACTGCTCTTTTAGAGCTCATGTGTATAAAAGAATTTTGGTGTAATATCCTTGATTTTATCACCTTTGACATAGCCTTCTCTAATTTGAGTGATACAAGGAACATTATCTACGTATAATATCATTGAGCTATTTTTTTATTGATGATAATCTATATTTTTCACAAATATGTTGAATTACTAATCTTAATCAAACACATTCACAACTTGCTTAAAGAATTGCCATAATCTCTACATGATTTGAAGTAGTAGAAATTGTTTGCTTAACAGATCTTCATGAAATAGCAATATTGCCACAAGTAAATAAATATCCTATTTGTAACTGATCTTTGTGTGGATCATAAAGATAACCCACATTAGCATATCCAACTAACTATGGATTTGATCCATTTGAATAAAATAATCCTAAACCAATCGTCACACAAAGATAATGTAATATATGCTTAATTCTATTCCAATGTCTTTGAGTTGGTGCAGAACTATACCTTGCTAGTAAGTTAACTACAAATGCTACATCAAGTTTTGTGTAATTTGCAAGCTATATCAAAGCACCAATTGCATTAAAATATGATACTACAAGACCAAGTGTTTATTTATCATCTTCTTGTGGTCAAAAAAGATATTTCTTGACATCAAGTGACCAACCTACCATTGGAGTGCTCAAAAGATGAGCTTTATCCATGTAAAAGTGCTTTAGGACTTTTTCAGGGTACGTTGATTGATGAACAAGAATTCCATTTGAAAGATGTTCAATTTTTAGGTCAAGTCAAAATTTTGTCGTTCCAAGATCTTTCATCTCAAATTCATTCTTTAAACAATTTTTTGTTTTTGTCAACTCTTCTGAAGTCAATATGTGTTTAGCAGTTAGTTTGTTTCTAAAAAAAATAAAAAATTACAAGAAATTTAGCAATATTCTACATAAGTCAATATGTTATTTTGTAGCGTAGTATTACCGTAGGCAAGGAACAAACCTAATGATTTCCAAATGTACGTGACTTAAAACCAGCTGCACTATAATCGAAGTAATATTCCCAAGCGTATGAAATTTTCATCAAATCCAAGGGCAAGAATTTTGCTGGACACAGACATTAAAGCCCCCACATCAATTTAAAAAAAAAAAAAAAAAAACCACGTAGTTAGCTTGATATCAAGATCAGTTTTGCAATGTACGTCAAATAATCATAAATTTGCCACGTTCCCATAACAAACTTCTTCCATTTCTATTTTCTATAAAGTAATAATAACATTTGCATGTCCTCATCTTCAACCTGTAACAAAAGCATGTGCATGTGCTTTCCAAAAATTGATTATTTTTTCTCAAAAAAAAAAAATGATTATTTTCTGTCTAACATTCATAATTTCATAGCAAGTTTCAAGGGTATACGGCTATATGTTTAGCGAACTTCATAAAGGACTAAAATTACTAGAGCGGCCATTTTGCACTTTCAAATTTGCCTTACTTTTTTTTTTTTTTTAAGTAAACAGTAATACTTATTAAAACACACATGAAAATAATAATATTAGTATTTTAAACTGGGTTTATAGTATATTACATAACCAGAATACAACTACAAAAAAACCCAACTTTTGTAGTTGTAAACTGATGTTATAAACAGTGGACACTAGACACATACAACCAATGTGGGTGAACATCCCTTTTTTTTTTTTAGTAAATAGTAGTACTTATTAGAACACACATGAAAATAGTATTACTAATGTTTTAAACCAGATTTATAATGAATTACATAATCATAGTACAACTACAAAAATGCCTAACTTTTATAACTATAGACTGGGGTTATAAACAAAATTTTCCTTTATAGAAAGTAATTGTCAATGCTCTAGGATGGCTATGTTTCTTTAGCATATAAAACAATCTAAGCCTTTTTCCGATGGAAGGCTATGGAACACGGGAGTGAATGCTAACAACAATGGGCGTTGTTAAAAATATTAAGAGCCCAAATCTCTTATATATCGTAGGCCACATTGATAATATATTTGCACAGCAAATAAAGTACATAATTAAACTCCTCTAGCTTCAATGGCTTCTCAAGAATTTAGGTGTGTCCACATTCTCTACTACTCTTTTTTATTGTAATAACTAGAGTGCCATTTTATACTGCTCACAATGATATCTTCTATGAACGGACCAAACACATCAAAATTGATCGTCATTTTATCAGTTATCATCTTTTCTATGGTACTCTCAAGCTAATTTCAGTCTCCTCTCAAGATCAACTTACAGATATTTTTACTAAGCCATATCCTAAGGGACGTCTTTGTGGTTTAGTTGACAACGCAAGTTGGTCTCACACCCACCTTGAGTTTGATGGAGGCTGTTAACGTGTAATAGGCTTGTGGGTTTTAGGTCTACTTTACTTGTCTTGTTTAGCACACACTTATACAACACACTTGCCTACTATATAAAGACACTCTTATATATGTCATTACTTGAGAAATACAATACATTAATTCAGTATTTTTAACACATTCGAAAAACTTATGTTCTTTCTTCGCTAGTTCAACCACAACTTGGTGAAGAAATTATTTTAGCATTAGGAGGTGTCCTTTGGGACAAGAAGTAAGAGAATAATATGATATATTAATTGTTCTTACCTCTGATATTGTCCATAAAATTTTTCTCCAACATTTGAGTGTTTGATAGTAATGAATCCCTATGTTCTCTGGGTGCTCCACGCTACACTTACAAAAGTTTGAATTAATTTTCTCGAGATAATAGTTTATGGGTCATGCTAACGAGTGCCCTTAGGGCACTGGTTAAAAATCCATTTTAAGAAAGTTTTGACATCACTTTTATGGGAAATGAAAAAAGCTGTTAAAATATTAATTGTTTTTTTTTTTTTGGGAAATGCTAACGAGTGCCCTTAGGGCACTGGTTAAAAATCCAATTAAAGAAAGTTTTTATGAGAAAAAAAAATCAATTAATATTTTGACAGTTTTTTTCATTTCCCATAAAAGTGATGTCAAAACTTTCTTAAAATTGATTCTTAACCAGTACCCTAAGGGCACTCGTTAGCATGACCCAATATAATATAAGGGAAATGTTAACCATTATTCTTAGTGAATATCTTTAGGGTATTGATTAACAATTCATTTAAAAAAGGTTTTTATAAAAATAAAAAAAAAAATTTAATGTTTTGACAACTTTTTTCATTTCTCATAAAAGTAGTATTGAAACTTTCTTAAAATGGATTGTTAACCAATACCCTGAGGACACTCGTTAGCATGACCCATAATACTAATATAAAACAAACATTAGCACAAATATAATTTAAATTTAAAAAATAGTAATTTTTTAATATACAACATTAAAAAATAGTAATTTTTTAATATACAATATATTAAAAAAACATTAGAATAACGTTATTATTATTGTAACGTTATTCTAGGAAAGTAGTGCTACAATTATTTGTAGTACTACTTTCCTAGAACCACTATTACTTATCAATCATTGTTTGTTTGTTTGTTTGTTTTTTTTTTTTGGTGAGAAACTATCAATTATTGTTTGGTTTCTTTGAATGGTAAGTAAAAGTGGCTCTAAGAGTCTACAAAAAAAAATAGTGACATTATTCTAGGAAAGTAGTACTACATTAATGGAGAAACTCGAGTCAGAACAATTGGAATGGAAAGTGGCGAAAAAAGAAAAAAATATTTTACTTAAACTTAGCACTCAAATTTATTTTACTAGTTATAAATTTATGATATATCTCATTATTTATTTTTATAATTTTAAAATTATTAATTATTTATTAATGATGTCACCAGTTCGACCATCAGTCCAATTCCGGTCAGACTAGAAATTCAGTAATCACTCTCTTTTCCGGTTCTTTGATCAATCTGGTTTTTAAAACCATGCTTGCAAGTTGCAACATAATATAACTATTTTTGAAATTAGCAAGAATTTTTTTTTTTCAAAGTTAATTAATAGGTTGCAAATTATATTGGCATTTTATTATACTACCTCATCACCACTGATGAGGGCTAGATTGTTTTGACCAGATTATGACACGGGCTGATTTAGGCCTTGCTGATGCATTTATTGATGGAGATATTTCTTTCAAAGATGAAAACGAAGGTCTTCAAAACCTCTTTTTGGTAAGATTGATTAGAGTTTGAGTTAATTCCAAAACTGCACTGCTATGACCCTAATACGTACAAAGCACGTTTGTGGTATTTACCTCCTCAGAATTTACCTTGTTGACATTATTTGCAGATTCTTATTGCTAGCAGAGATTCAAAGTCCTCTATCTTGAAATTGAATAAGAGAAGGTAGATATTGCAACTGCCAGACTTTGCTAGAAGCTTGGATAAGCATATATATTATAATTAATCATCTCCTCAACTGCTCAAATTATTTATTTATTTATTTGTGACTATAGGGGTTGGTGGACGCCATTGATATTCACGGCTGCTATAGGATCTGCAGGCTATTTTCTTAAGCATTTTTCAAGGCAAAATACTCTTACACAGGCACGCAGGAACATCTCTCGTCATTACGAGCTGGTATAAGACTATGGCCACTTCCTTGTTTTTAGTTGAGGTTTTTATTTTTATTTATTTATTTATTTATTTGTATGGATGCTGCAACCTTGGATCTGGGTGCTTTTATTTGCCTTTGTTATGTTTGTTTTTTAGTCAAAACTAGTTGCAAACCCGTATAGTGCACGGGAAAGCTATTAAAATTTAGAAATAGGAAATTGAGTTAATAATATGTTTATTATAGACATTTTGCAAGGTATCATTTTAAAAAATGAACGATCATAATAAAATAAAATACTTGACATATGTGTTTATGCTGTCAATAATTCACTACAGGTACATAGTTACCGAAACCTGCAAAATAATTCACAATTCTCAAAACCTACTTAACACGTGCTTATGCGGTCAATAATTCACAATTCTCAAAAGGTATTAGTTTTGAACACATACATATTATACAACCAAGTCTTAGTTTTCCCATCAACAACCTTTGAAAATATAAATTACTGAGATCTACAAAGCAATTCACAACTCTTAAATTAATAAATCAAAACTCCAAAAAGCTATACAAAACTAATACCTTTTGAACAAATACATATTACACAGCCAAGTCTTAATTTTCCCATCAATAGCCTTTGAAAACATAAATGACAGATATAAACAAAGACCATGATATGAGAAGGACACATTGAGCTTCAAATTTGAGCAAACAACCTTTTGAATTTTTTGTACTTATCAATACTATTGCACTAAAAATATTTATTATTAAAAGGAATAAATAATTAAGCTCATCCCCTAAAAATTGATGATATATCTAATTAAGCAAACAACCTTTTGTTTCCATTTGTTTGATTATCTTTCCTTTGATTCGCCAATCATCCCAAATCCACATAACCCATGAATCAGAGTACCATATATATACAAATCTAGAGTACCCCCATGATTAGGCATATCACTAAATATCCGAAGAGCATAAATCAATTGTCCCACTATTCTTACTAAGGGGTTTAATCAAGGTATTCACTCGATTCTAGCGTCTTAAAAGGCAAAGATATGTGAGTGAGAAGACCAAGATGGGCTGCGTTCTAGCGTGACCAATTAGGGTTTTGAGATGGGAAGTGAAAAGTCCTAACATGAGTCTCTTTCTTTTTTTCTTTTGAATCTTAATGCGAGTGAAATAACCTGCATTATGTAGTTAAAAAAAATTAAATAATTTTGTTTTAAAAAAATAATAATAATAAGTTTGGATTAATCAAAAATATTTTTTTTTTTAAATGATAATGATGAGTTTGAGTTTAAGTTTGACTTGTTAGAGAAACAGGGTTTTACTCCTTATTAAGTTTGGACTAAACAACAATAATTTTATTTAAATAAAATGATAATTTTATTTAAATATCTGCTAACATGGAAAATTGTGAGAGTTTCAGCGACTTCGGTTATATATATATATATAGATTACGGAGAAATCTTTTTGAGAGTGTTATGCAGAAATTTTAATAGAAAGAAAATCTACCATTCGTTTTAGGTACAACCCTAGTCTTGGCCAGGAAAGTTATTTGGGTGTATTAGAGTTTAGATTATATGAGAGTGCATCTACTCCATCTTTGTATTCTCCAAATTTGTTAATGAAATTTTCTCTTCATTTTCACTCATGGATGTAGGCTGAAGGTTGATCACATAAATTCCTAATGTTTTCTTTATGTGTTTATAATAATAATAATAATAATAATAATAATAACCATAGTCATAAGTCTCTTGACTACCAAAGAATTCAGAGGAATTTGCCAAAGTTTTTGTAGAGAACTCTCTTGACTCCTCTCTTCCCACTAATTAGATCCATGAACCAATTAGAAAAATTTCCAAAGGGAACAATCCAAAGGTATAGGTAGTGAACCTTGATTCTGATACCAATTTGTTGTGAGAAAGTGCATTTAGATAAAACTCCCATACAAGATTAATTGTGAAAATATTATAATTTTAGAATGATTTCAAAAAATATTAGATATGACAAAAGGTTGGGTTGGGTTAATCGGGTTGTAAGTTGAGAACAGGTAGAGTTAAAAAACGGGTCATTTTGAAACGGGTTGAATACGAGTTGGACTAATTGGGTTGTGGGTGGGTTAGGTTGAGCCATATTTTCACATGAAAAAATAAATAAATAAAATATGCCAATTTTTTAGAGAGAATGAGTGAAATAAATCAAGGAAAGGAATTGCACCTAATACCCTTCGTTTTTCTTCATTAAGTGGGCATCTTCTATTATTAGACTATTTGTATTACTATTATACATGTGAGGGGAAAAAAATAAACAAAACAAAAAAGATAAAACTTTCCATATCCTTCCAAATTTGATAGTTTTGAGAATGACTAAAATTTGTTATAGTCATGATAACAAAATCTTCCATGTTAAAAACTCAGCCAAAATGCTTATAATTACAATTTTACAACTTGAAAGAGAATTAGATTCTAAGGAGAACTAAAAATTATATATTTAAAGTTTTCACACTTCAGATTCAAAGTTTACTGGACTTTTGAACTTTTCTTTTACTTTAGTTTTTTTTGGGTGCTAGTTACACATTTAGTAGTGTAGACAAGTAGTTATAAAAGCTTTTTCCTTTTGTACTTTTTCCCTTTTAATTAACTTTTTTTTTTTAATAAATAGGGACATGACCACTACCACAAGTGGCTACAAAATGGCTAGGTACTGCCAGTGCAGTGTTTTGTGCCTTTATGTCTATGCACCAAGCACCTTGGCATGTAGTCTAAAAAATAGGTTAGGTCACAGGTTAGCCAGGTCGAGTTGGCCTGCAAAAAAGGGTGGGTTGTGAGTTGGCCCATTTTTTATTCGGGTTGAAAATTTTGGGTTCAGGTTAAGTCAACAACTTTCTACCTATTTTGCCATGTCTAAAAAATATATAAGAGAAGTGAAGAAAACCCAAAATAAAAATATATAAACACACACAAAAAAGATAACACCAAGAATTTACATGATTTGGCCTTTGACCTACGTCCTGAAAATTTCAATAACAAATATGAATAAATTAAAAATGGTGTAAAATGTAGAGGCATTTTAACCCCAATGGACAAAGTTTACCAACAAAATTAGTTATTTGTAGCCTAAGGCTACAACCTTATTTAATATCATTAATATTACTACATATTTTGAAAATCTAAACGTTGGATTACATATTTTTTATTCTCTTAATATACATGTAAATTTTGTGTCAATTGGATATTATTTACTATATGATTTATAAGATTATATTTTATGCATAATTTTAAACTATAAAAACTTACAATTTTAACAATTTATCAATGATATAGTTATTGATCATTGATTTTCTAGAAATTTTGTAAGTATAAAGGATATAAAAAGAAAATGTAATTTAATGATGGATATGTCAAAACTCACCTCCAATAAAAAAAATATTGAGTAATGTTGTAGCCTTAAGCTACAATTAATTTTGTAACTAAATTTTATCTATAAATTTATGTTAGAGTACTATTTTGTGAAAGTCCGCTAAGTGGTGTTTTGCTTTTGATCAGTTTTAAAATTTTAGGGTTCTCATGCGCGCAACAAATACTAGACTAAAGCTAATTAATGGGCTTGTGAGTTCAATTCACGTGCTGACATATGAGACTATATGTTTAGATTAATGATAACCTTTTTCGTTGAATGATAGTTATAAACCTAAATTAGTGACATAAGTGATAGAATGATAGTATTCAAACATGATTAGTGACATAATTAATATCAAGCATAAGCTTATTATCCGTTTTGTTTGTGTTTCTAGAATCTAGAGTAATGAACTTTTCGCTCTGTTCCTGGACGAAACAATGACATACTCCACCGCTGTATTTAAGGTCGGGATCAAAATTAACTTTTTCATGATTTAATAACCTCCTTTTTAAGCTTTAGCTTTAACTTAAATTCACCTTTATGACAATATTTCTTTGAAGGAAGATGAGGACTTAAAGGCTGCGCAGCTGAGAAAAATGTCTACTTTGATTGAAAAGGTGAGACTTTTCCTACTGGGTTATATCAAATTTTTAAAAAATTTCCTGCCCTAAACTAATCTCCCTTCTTTTTTTTCTTTTTTTTTTTTCTTTTTTTTTTTTTTTTACAATTAACTTAGGCAAGAATTGAAGAGAAGCATGAAGTTCTTGAAATTGGGTGTGGTGGGGAAGCTTTGCTATTGAAGTTGTCAATCAAACTGGATGCAAATACACTGGCATCACTTTGTCTCAAGAGCAACTAAAACTTGCGGAAAAGAAAGTGAAGGATGCTGGCCTTCAGGTACTAATTTGATGAATGACATTTACCATAAAAGGTGTAAAAAAAAAAAAATTGTTTCTAATTGTACATAGTATAGGATATAGAGATATCACTTAACTCAAAAGGTTTAAGTCTTTGAGTTTGGGTCAACTATGATATATTAATCACTCACTCTTCTTATTATTATTTAATTTGAAATTTCACTCACACGTGTATACTTAACAATCTCTTAGCCCCTTACGTGCAAGTCTTTGCTTCTTTGCGGGCTTCAAAACCGCTTTGTGCGTCATTCATGGGCCTTACTTGCTCCCCCTTCCTTATGGGTTTTTTTTTTTTTTTTTTTTATCAATGCATCATTCATGGGCCTTACTCCATCTATGTGAACCATGTGTCAACCTTGCACATTTATCCGTGGGAACTTGGCCTGCACTTTCAAGTCCATTGAAACCTCACGCTACAACATGATCTAGCACTAATAGCAATATTCATTTGCTGGGTCTTTTTCCAAAATCATTTTTGTAAGTTTTATGGGCTTGCTTTGTGTGATGTACCATTTCACTCCAATTATGAAAGTGATGTTGATAACCTTGCAACCTTTGCCACACAACCCCATGTGCTCTAATACCACTTGTTGGGTAGAAAACACATTGAAAATTGAAACATCTAATTAAATAGTTAATATAACATATAGGATGATCATTTGACCCAAAAGGCTTAAAGCCTTTGAGTTTGGAACCGATTATATTATATTATCTATACACCTTTCCCATTATTACTCAATGTAAGATTTCAATCACATGTGTATACCTAACAACTTTTATCCATTTACTTTTGTTATATGGAGAATGATCATCAAATTTGCTTGATAATATTGGACCTATTTTATGGTAAAAAGATGATAATTAATAAATCTAAATTTAAATGTTGTGCTACATCATTTAAAAGGAGTCGTCACTCTTTATTTGGTGGAATTAAATTTTAATGATGTTGCACCATATATATAATCTTAAATTCATCATGAAAACTAAAACTAAATCAATGACCATTTTTTGAGGTAAAAGAATAGAATCACGATCGTTCTTTTATTGTGGTCACATTGACATACTTAACATGCACCTATAGCAAAGAATATATAAATCCGTTTTGCCTTGATTAGGTTTACAATTTGCATATAATAATTGGTTCTTGTCCTAGCAAGAAACCATCTGGTTAAATATGGCACATCTTATGAAATTATTCTTTTTCTCTAGGTCAATTAGTTACTTCAAAATTAACCTTAATCAACTTTGCTTGCAGGACCGCATTAAGTTTCTCCTTTGTGATTACCGCCAATTGCCCGATACCTACAAATATGACAGAATTAAATCCTGGTGAGTTCCTTTGCCACCAACTATTTTAATCCGTAATGAATATAATCAGTTTAAGTAAGATTAAAGAAAGAAAAATAACAAAATGATCTTACGTTGTTTAGCAATGTGCCTACGTCTACAAGAGTGAGAAGCAATTAATCCATTATATGAGAAACTGGAGTTACTGAAATTAATGTTTATATATTATATCGGTTCATGACGTTCCACTCCACTTACCCTACTACGCTACATCCATATGTTTCTTTGGCTCAAAAACAAATATGAGCTAACTTGAACATAATCTAACCTTAATCATTACAAAAAATAAAAATAAAATAAAAACATAATCTTTTGATAACATTAATTAATTTTTCAGTGAGATGATAGAACATGTCGGTCATGAATATATGGAAGAGTTTTTTGGTTGCTGTGAATCATTATTAGCAGAAGACGGGCTTTTTGTTCTGCAGGTAATTAAACAAATGATGTCCTATATATATATATATATAGCTTTTTCCCAGTTTTTATTATAATGTCTTGGTCTTTATAACGTCTTGGTCTTTATAACTCTTCTATTTGTTTAGTTTAAATATATTGCTAACCATTGAAGTTGCCTTGTTTAGTTCACATCAATACCAGACCAACGTTACGACGAGTACAGGCGAAGTTCGGATTTTATAAAGGAATATATATTTCCTGGTGGATGCCTACCTTCATTAAGCAGGATAACATCAGCCATGGCTAACGCATCCAGACTCTGGTATTATTTTATTATTTGGTTAAACTATTTTTCTCTAGAAAATTAATTCAAAGTTTTGTAAGTGTAGCGTGGAGCACGCGGAGAACATAGGGATTCATTACTGTCAAACACTCAAATGGTGGAGAAAAAATTTTATGGACAATCAGAGGTAAGAATACAGTTAATATATCATGTTATTCTCTTACTTCTCTTGTCTCAAAGAAAGACACCTCCTAATACTAAAATAATTTCTTCACCAAGTTGTGGTTAGACTAGCGAAAAAAAACATAAGTTTTTCAGTTAGGTACTTTATTTGCAGAAAAAATATATTATCAATTTGGCATAAGATATATAAGAGATTTGGGCTCTTAATATTTTAACAATACTGAACAGTTTTTACACCTCTTAACATAACCGGATTAACATAGTTAATTAGCCAAGTGTTTAATTTAGTCAAATTATGCAAATCTAGGTTATTACAATCAAACAATCATATCAAGTATATAACAACGGAAATATAAATAACACAAAGATATGATGACCCCGGAAAACCAAACCGGTAAAAAACCTGGGACTGATTTAACCTAGCTATTCTCATGGTAAACTTGAATCCATTATCTTGAAAGCATCGAAGTTCATACAATAAGACTTACAAGCTCCCACGCTTGATTTCTTATTACTACCCACTAGTAGAACTTACTGACACGACTACATGCAAGTTCCGAATCTACGGACTCCTTCTTTCTTGGATTCTCCAGCAAGTATAAGCACTTCTGCTTGTGTATCTTTAAGATCTTATGGCAACAACTGAATGATCATCAAGTTCTTGAAGAAATCTCCTCCTTGATAATTCTAAGCTTGTGTGAAGGAAAGCTTCTCACAGATCTCACAAGAGATTCACACAAACAGCAATATGAGGAACCTCCAAAACGTGGCTAGGGTTTGCCTTATATATCTAAGGCAAAAACATAAAACTCTAAACGTTTTAGGAATTATGGCTGAATTGGAAATTCTGCAAAAAAAACGCATCTGCCCGAATTTCGATTGATCGAGCCTAAGTTTTGATCAATTGAGCCAGGCTGAGATGCACAGTGAATTCTACATCAGCTCGATTCCAACTTTACATAAACAACACTACTTTGAGCAAGTCTAAACAAGACTAAATAACTTGTTTTGATCATGGTTTGCTAATAATACACATTAAAGTTCTAAATACATGAAATTCTAAATCTTTAGAACCTAACAAATACCCTTTGTTGTTATCATGCACTCTCGTGTTCCATTAGCCTTCCACCCGAGACATGCTTAGAATTTTTTATATGCTAAAGAAACATAGCCATCCCAGAGCATTTACAATTTCTTTCTGCAAAGTAAGGCAAATTCGAAAGTGCAAAACGGCCGTTCTAGTAACAGGTTGAAGATTAGGACATGCACATATTTTTGTTACTTTATAGAAAATAGAAAAGGAAGAAGCTTTTTATGGGGAACATGGAAAATTTATGATTATTGTACGCACTTTACAAAACTGATCATGATATCAAGCTAACTGCATGGTTTTTTATTTTTATTTTATTTTATATATATATATATATATAAAATTGATGCGGGGGCTTTAATTTCTGTGTTCAGCAAAATTCTTGCTCTTGGATTTGACGACAAGTTCATACGAACGTGGGAATATTACTTTGATTATTCTGCAGCTGGTTTTAAGTCACGTACACTTGGAAATTATCAGGTATGTTTCTTGCCTACAGTGATATTATGCTATAATTAAAAGAACATAATGACTCGTAGAATTTTGCTAAGATTCATGTAAAGTTTAACTAAAGCTACTTTTTCTTTCAACGTGAACTGCCATTTACCAAAGTATTTTTTAAGAAAATATTTATATAAAAAAAATTTGATTCAAACTAAAATAGTTAATAGAAATAATTTTCATGATCAACAAGAAATTATATAAAATTTGTAAAAAATGGCTCATGCTTCAAGCCTAAAGTACTATTTTCTAGAACAAGCATGTGCCTCGTCCTCATCTCTCTCACCCTCTCCTCTACATCACCAGCACCATCATCTCCCTGCACACTTCACACCACTATCACTACCACCTCCCTCCCACAATATGTTTAATTGTTGCCACTATTTTTTCCCTAATTTCCCAACATCAATCTCCTCCTCTACACTGCTTATACCAGTAGCACCACCACCTCTCCCCCTCTCCCTATCTCCACTCTCCACATCATCATTGCCACCCCCCCCCCCCCCCCCCCCCCCTCACGCCTCCCACCACCACTTTCATTTCTTCCCTTCACTCCTCTTACCACTATTGACACCATAATTATAGGTGGAGTTGGCCGGGAGGGACAATCATCCTTTCCCTCACTTAAAAAGAAAAATAAATAAATAAACCTTCATCTCCCACGTACAAAACCAATTCTAATTGAGTTTAATTTTATGTAACATTAAAATATTATTATAAAATCACATATAAACGTATAAAAAAATAAATTACTTTTTGGGTTGGATGTTATGCAAAGTTTTAAAACCCATCAAGATGCATAGAAAAACGTTTTAGATGTTGTCGTAACTTTAATGCTTCGCAACTATTTCTTATTTTTCAATTTAATTTTAACAATCCAATTTTATGTTTAATTTTTTTTTTTTATTTTTATTTTTTATGATTTTTTTCTAATGTTCATTTGTTATTAAATATATAAATTGATTTTATAACTTTTAATTATATGAAGGTATATTTGTAATTAACTAAGATTATGGGGAAACTTAAATAATAATAATGTGTCACAATTGAATTCTAAATGAACTCATATTTAGGAAACTTTGTGAATCTTCCTCTGATTTTTTAAGAAGAAAATTTCCATTTTATTATCTCAATGATAAAGACTAGATTTGAAGAGTTTATCAATAAAAAATGCCACACATTTTCATTAGTCGTAGTTTTATTTAAGAGTTTAAGGGTTTGTTTGAATACCGCTTATTGCTGAAAATTGAAAATTGAAAATGCTGTAGCAAAATAATTTTTAAATGTGTGAATAGTACCGTAAAACCTAGTTTTAAAGTAAAATATGTTGAATTCCGTACTTGCAGGTCCCGTGAACAGTGCATGGGACCTATCATTTTTCAGCAAAACACAAAAATGCACGCTTTTAGTGCATTCCAAATGCACACTTAGTGGTTAAAAATTGCTAAATTGTATAAAAGCTTACCATTGGATAAATATATTCACTCATGAAACCACACATCTTCCACTTAGGCAAATTGCTATTATTATTGACTTATGAACTTGCATCTATCTTGAAAACGCTGTGGCACATACTTAGTCATATATCTCAAAAATATTTGGTTTATGTCTACACTGTAGGTTGTATTCTCACGTCCAAGCAATGTTGCTACGCTGAACAATCCGTATCAAAGTTTCCATTAGGATCTTGATTCTGTTCCAAAGGGAGAAATCAGTCCTTCATATTAATGTCAGGCCAACCTATATAATTGCTTCCTTTTCATGTATTTGCTTTCATTAGAAGTGTTTAATATCGTTGTTTGCTTCTTCAGAATGGTTATTTAATCATGGATAAATACTTATGAATTGTATGAGATTGTTCTCAAACTCCATGCATGACATCTATTGCAACTGCCAACCTAATAAATTTGATATTGTTTTAGACCCCCTAAAATTTCATTAAAGAAAAATTACATCATTAACCAATTAGTCAACCAAAGCACTCAACAATTGTATGGATAACTATAATTCCACAATCCAATTAAGCTAAAGGGCAGAAGGTAGAGAGAATGCAAACCAAGATAACACCCGATGTGTTAATGAAATAGAAAACTGAAGAACTCAACATAAAAACCTCTTTGCGGCCCTCCAAGCCAAGACCACTCCACTAGTGAATAAGTTGAAATACAAAAATACACAAAGACCCTCTTAGTCTAAGCTATTCAATGTACTTGAAAACCCAAATAAAGAAAAAATGTTCTAAAACCAAAATTTTAGGGGGTGGGATGGGAAGAAATAAAATTTAAACAATCTGATTTCCATCAACCTAAATCACAAACGAAAACTGATCCACTCATCTACAATCCACAAACCCACGACAATATCAAGCACATGAGAGAGAGTTGAACAGACCAAACAAGATAAACTCTTTTGACGCAGTGATTGACGCCTCTATATATCAACAACAATCTTGACTTTGTTACATGAGTTGATGAGATATTCCAGGTCTTGATGATGCAATACACGATGTAGTGGCAATATATAATGATGGAGGTAAGTGAGTCTTGAGTGGATTTAGTTTAGAGTCCACTGTGGGTTTGGATTTGTGATGATGCAAAAAATCAGCAGTTGAGCTCCTCGTCATAGCAGATGGACGAAGCTGTTATAGGGGTCGTCTCTGTTGGAAGAAAATCTACAAAATGAACTGGGTGGAAGAGTAACACGCCGATGTGGCGTTAGCCAAACCGCCTCCGATGCCTAAGTCAGTAAGAGAGAAAGATTTTTAAGAGAAACAAACTAGAGAGTGATTTTCGTACAGTATTTGTGCGTAATTGGGCGTACCTTGGGTTTCTGGTGCTTTCTCTTTTATAGCTGAGTGCCTAATCAATGGGCGATGAATCACTGCATTTGTACTCAATGACTAGTGTGTTATAGAATCTTTGTCTTAAGTTCATAGCTCAGTGTTGTAAAATTTTAAAATACTTGCAAGTGTACGAACCGTACCGAAGTATAGTTTGACAAGAACGAGGTCGAACCCACAGGGACTTGAATGAACGTAGGAAAATTAATCAAACCTTAACCAAATTAATTCTAATCTAGTTTAATAAAAATTGGTTATTTTGAAATTAAATAAACTAAGCAAATAATAAAATTAAGCAAATAGTTAAACTAAGCAAAAATAAATAAATAAATAAAGCAATAAAAAGATGTAGACAATCAAAGGAAAGGAATTAAGGTTTTGGAATCCGCCTTGTAAGTCATATCAACATATATTTATGATCATTAATTTTTCCCAACCATTGCATGATAATCTAGAAATCAATCTTGCTATCATGGAAAATGTCATCATTAAAACTTATGTTTAAAAATCTAAAGCATGTTCTTCTTCGCTTCTTAAGTATAAAACCAAATCATCAATTGTATCCGTAGCCAAACAAATCACAAGTGATATCCAATTTTATAATCAAGAATTAATAAACTAAGCATTCAATTAACTAAGACAAATCCTAAATCATGAGAAAAACATGATTAAATTCATATCTAGAATCTCATCTTAGTCAATTAATATGAAGCAAGAACAATTTAAATCATTAAAGAACAACTATTGTGGGAAAAATTAAATTACATAAATATTACTAGTAATCCTTAACAAGGTTTCATCCTTAACCCTAATTATAAATTTAGCTACTCATGGTAATTGAAATAAAACAAAAGAATAAAATACTAAACATTAAACGAGAAAAATAAAATAAAGAAAGAAATAGTCACAATGCTATAATGGAGAAAAGTTACAGAGAAGCCACATGCGGCACTGCCTCTTGCTCCAATTTCCTGTTTTGCATCTCAACCCTAGTACTAGCCTCCCTGAATTTTTCCCTAAAAAGCCTTTAAATAGGTCAAGAAATCCTATTACAAGTTGAATTCCCGTTTGGAGAAAATCTTAGATTTTTAGGCTTTACTTAACCGACTATTTAGGCCCACTTAATGTCATAATTCGGGCTCCTGGTAACTACAAAGTTGTAGCCCTTTAAGTTAACTTTCCATCCCAACTTGAATCATCTCGATTGGACATCTGAGCCGAAAGTTATGCCAAAAATACTAACTGATGTGTAGGCTGGAATCCTAATCCGAATTGGACTTGGATTTGGTGCAAATTTCCTTTGATTCCTTACTCCAATTGGACTTAAATTTAATTGGGTTGATCTTCTCTTGAATTTATGCCTGGCTGGATGTAAGTTGGCTTAATTCAATTGGCCTAGCCCCACTTTGCATGTAAAACCCTTGTTATCTGCAATACAAAGGTATTATATAATCAGTCACAAAATAACATAAAAGTAAGGCTAAATATGTTGATATGTGAGTACTTTATTGTATATATTTCATGCACATCACTCAGTCTATGACCGTTGCTCCGTCCATTACGTTTCTTCACCAATGATCGTATTAAATGCGAAACGTCTTCTCTAGGTAAATGGTGATCTTCGCGTAGTGATGACCATAAATTTTTTACTTATCAACTACCCCTTTGTTCGAATTGTCGTCTGTTAGACGAGATAAGAACAAATCCATCTGACGCTTCACATTTCATGTACTGCACATTTATGACGACTTGATGTCTGAGCAGTTAGGTGCCACGTGTACGGTCAGGATGCGTTTGACATGCAGACGTTTCTTGGTTTTCCTGTGCATGTTTGGCCAATTATTTTGCATTTTTCCCTCCAGTTTCCTTTCTTTTGCATTTTTTCCTTGTTTAGTTTTCCTCCTAAGGTTTGTTTCTCCTTTAAGCTTCCTTTCTCTGTCCTGTGTTCCCTGGTAAGTTCTTCATGCTCCTACTTTTTTTCCTATTCTTTCATGGTAGATTATTCTTCTATTAGGTTAGATTGTCCTTCAATAGCTTTTCTTTTCGCTCGTCTAGGTTGTTTACTTGAGTCTGTGGAGGAAGGGTGTCTCGATTGGGTCAGTCTCTTCGTGAGGGAGGACTATCCATACGAGCTTGTTCTTTCTTTAGTATTCCCTTTAGTTTCCCACTTCACTAAGGTAGCTAGGTCCTTAAAAATGTCTGAGGTTAGGTCTAGTGACCTGGAGATGGGGTTATCCTCGTTTGATGATCTTGTGATTTCGAAAGCTACTTTTCCTTCAACCCCTTATAAAACCTAGAATATCTCGTGTTCCTTTACGAGAAAGGACGAGCATCAGATCAATGATATGTTTCAGTTCCCTGATTCGGTAAAGATTAGGATCCCAAGTGACAAAGAGAACCTGTCACTCATATGCTGATGAATTTTGTTTTTACGAAGCCGATTTTATTAGTGAACTTCATTTCCTGTTCATCCTTTTGTTAGGGAACTTTTTTCTTATTTGCACCTTGCTCCAACACAATTAGTGCCCAACTCTTAGCAGATCATCATCTCTTGCATGGTGGTGTGGATGTCCGCCAATGATGGTGATGTCATCAAGAGGGATGAATTCCTCCATTTTTATCATCTGAGGAAATCGAAGGACCTTGGCTATTATGAGTTTAAGCCATAGGATAGGGCTTCTATGTTAACACCATAGTTTTAAAAACCGAACCGGTCATAGAACTGTTTTTTTTTTATAATTTCCGGTTCAACCCCAGTTTTTGACCGGTTTTTGGCCGGTTTTCTGGTTGTTGACCGGTTATTGATCGGTTTTGGAGCTTTTAACCAGACCGGATTGGCCCCCGGTTCCCGGTTGAACCAGTCGGTCCGGTCCGGTTTTTAAAACAGTGGTTAACACTCGCTTACCCATCATCTCTCCAAAATTGGAAGAAAAAATTCTTTTTTGTTTCTGGAAGTGGTTGGAAATTCGTCCCTGGTGTGCACCTGGACGAAGTCCCCAAGTTTTTTTCGTAGTTGGGTAGTTCCCATGTCTAGTGCGTCTTTCTCGTCTTTCTGTTGTTTTTCTTTTCTTTTATGAGTGACAATGGTATATGACATACTTGTGTTTTTGTTTGCAGTTTCTCAACATCCTCATCCGAAGAAGAGGCATCAGCGTTGTGCTAAAAAAGTAAAGGAATATTTGGAGTCCGTCAAGGATTTTGACGAGCTCATCTCATCCAATCTTTATTTCTTCATTTTTTGGGTCTAAAACCATCTACTAAGGTTCAGAAGAATTTGGAAGTTTTGAAAAAGAATAATCACTCCTCTCCCTTTTTGAAATATCGAGCTTTTTTTTTCCTTCTCTTTTTCCTTCCCTTTTTTTATTTTTTATTTTTTATTTTTTATTTTTTATTTTTTATTTTTTATTTTTTTTACATGTTGTCTTCTTCACTCTTTTTCCTTCCCTTTTTTTATTTTTTATTTTTTATTTTTTATTTTTTATTTTTTATTTTTTATTTTTTTTACATGTTGTCTTCTTCCTTCTAGGAATGACAACTAGGTTTAGTAAGCGAAAATTAGTTGAGGCTAAGATAAGAAGGCCAAGGGCGGCATCGTCAGTGGTCCTCAGTCCAAGAAAAAGACAGGTGACAATTTCTAAGAAAGACCCTGTGGTAACACCTCTTCCTACCCATTCGCCTACCAAGCGCCCTACCTCTTCCACTTCGTCATTGGAGGTGATCACCTTTGCTAGAGAGAAGGTTAGGAAGAAGAAGAAGAAGGTTGGTTGTAAATCTTTTCTTCCTACCTTTTGGGATGATACTGACGCAATAGCTTTGAAGGCTCATGAGGTGCTTTCTTTGGATGACCTAAGTCCTCTGATGGCAAAGTCTTCCAGTAAGGTGATGTCATCTCACATTCAAAAGCTTGTGTAGGTATGCCCCGTAGGTTATTTTTACTTCTTCTTTTCCTTCACTTTACTTCTGCTAAGGAAAATTTTTCATAGGTTTTGGGGGAGTCTTTGTTCATCTCTAGAAAACTCTTGGACTTAGAGAAGAAGGTGGCCATGTTTGAGCCTGTGATCAAGTCTCTATCTGGTGAGAATGAGATGTTCAAGAACAAGGTTGTCATTCTCATTGTTGAAGCTTAAAATGACAAGGAGCGTGTGGTAGTCTCGAAGAAGAGCCTACAGGTAGAGAAGGACTTCTGCAAGCTAAAGGACAAGCAGATTGGTGATCTGGGGTTGAAGTTGTAGAAAGGCCATGACAGTAGAGGAGTTCAAGGACTCTGACGAGTACTCTGATGAGCTATGTGGGTACTACGTGGAGGGCTTTGACCTTCTTAGGAAGTGGATGGCAAAGCATCACCCTGACTTAGACCTTTCTGGTCTGGTTATGGATGAGGTTGAGAAGGAGCTTTTGGCTGATTGTCCCTCCAAGGTTATGGCAGAGAATGTGACGGACGGAGTCACAGATGCTGTTGAGGTAATGGAAGAGACCACAACTACAGCCCCTACAGATCTTGTCCCTGATAAGCAGTAATTTTTATGTTTTTCCTTTCTTCCGGTTCTTCTTTCTTTTCCCCTTCTTTTTTTGTAAGGCAAGAACAATATTTCTTTTTTAGGCCCATTGTTTTGGGCAATTAAACAATCTCTTTGACAATGACAGATAGGTTTGGGGACCTTGTGCTTTTAGTCGTAGCAAACAACTCCTTTTACGCTGGGTTATGTTTGGACAACCTTTTATGACGATGCTAGTTGTGTTGAAACAACTCTTTATACTTAGCTTGTATTAGAACATCTCTTCTTCTTTAGTTGTGTTTGAATGGCAATTCCGATTCCGTTTGGAACAATCTAGTATTTTAGCTGTGTTTGAACAACTTTTTGTCAAGTCATGTTTATATGACGATGTTGGTTGTGTTTGAACAACTTAACATTTTTTTTTAGCTGTATTTGAACAGCTTTTTATTGAGTCATGTTTAAATGATGATGTTGGTTGTGTTTGAACAACTTAACATTTTTTAGCTGTGTTTGAACAGCTTTTTATTGAGTCGTGTTTGAATGACGATCTTAGTTGTGTTTGAATAACTTAGTATTTTTTTTTATCTATGTTTGAACAGCTTAACATTTTTTAGCTGTGTTTGAACAGCTTTTTATTGAGTCATGTTTGAATGACGATTTTAGTTGTGTTTGAACAACTTAGCAAGTTTTAGCCGTGTTTTTAGCTATGTTTGAACAGCACAAAACCAACTTGACAAGGATTTATAATCTCAGCAATATAGGGTTTGAGGCGTTGTACTATAATTCGAGACACCAACTTGTAAAGAGTGTTACACAAACTAATAGGACAAAACTAGGTAATCAATTCAGGATGAGCTACTTTTGGGATAAGGACCAAATTTATTTGGCCCCATGTTGGCGAAATCTGGAGCTGCTCAAAAATATCTTGAATAATTTGGATCACACTCTAGCCCAAAATGTGCCAATTTTTCTGAAAAAAGAGAGCGTGAAATCCATTCGGCCTAGGAGCCTTAAAGGGAGGGAGGTCCCTAATAGTCCTAAAAATCTCTCCAGGTTGGGGGATACTGGACAAAGACTGGGCATGATCTAAGAAAGGACTATTTTTACAATAATGTGGCTCGCACCTAAGAGGGGAGCGCCTATACTCAGAAGTAGCTTGGAACAACTTTTTGAAAGCATCATTAATATGCATAAGTAATGGTTCCCCGATAAGCCACAACCCCGTGGCATCTTTTAAGGTAACTACCCGTGATTGGCTACAACGTTGAAAGAGTTTTAAGGTGAAAAAATTTGGTGTTGGCATCTCCATAATTGAGCCACATGATTCGAGATTTAAGTTGCCAATATAAGTATTCTTGATGGAGAATGGTGTTATATTCTTGGGTCAGCTAATGCTTCAAAGAATATAAAAAGCTGAAGGTTTGGTGGTTAAAGCTAGTTGGAGACCCCGAAGTTATGCTAAAAGAGGATTTTTGCGCTAGAACAAATTATCGAAGTGGGATTTATTCTAGGTGCAAATTTGATCTATTAAAAACTCTAGACGGCAAGGGAACCTAGAGAGCGAGGAGAAAGCAGACGGAATCTCCTCTGAAGCCTTCCAGCCCTCTTCTATTAAGGAGGGGCAGGACAGATTGGTAAGCCACATCTACTCAAAACGAAAAGGCTTGAGGGATTTCTGCTCTAAGGGATCCATAATAAGCAAAATGGGACAATGGTTAGGTTTAACCCTAAGAAGATGGTGAATTTACGTTGTTGAAAAAAGCATTTTCGACTCAGCACTTCCTAAACCTTTATCCAACTGTTCTTTTCTAGTGCAATTCCAAACTGGGCTTTTATTGGTCCACGTAAACCGAGGCTTCTGGAAACCGAGACCCATGAGGCCACACTTATCCATACAGTTTTTAAAAGTAGCCATTCTATTTCTATTTAAAGGTAAGCCTCCCATTTTTTCGTCCTCAGAAATCATATCATTAAAGTCGCCCAATAAAACCCAAGGTAAGGAGACAACTATAGCAAGATTTTCTAAATAGTCCCAAAAGCTTTTTCGTTTAGCAAAATTAGGTGACGCATACATAGCAGTAAGTAAAAAAGTTAAAGATAGAGAAAATACCTTCACAAGCGCATGCAAAGTATACTCACTATGCGTGAGAATTTCCACTTTGAAGGAGGTACTCTTATTCCATAATAGCCAAATACCCCCGGAGAAGCCAATAGGGTCCACCCTCTGAGACTAAGTGTAGGGAAAGGTATCAATGACCGCTTGAGCCCGCTCCTCTGCAATACGACGCTCTACAATGATCAAAATTTGTGGGTGATGCCGACGATGAAGTTCGTAGGCATGGTTGCAAAAAGTCACATTGCCAGCGCCCTGGCAGTTCCAAGCAATCATCTTCATTGAAGAGGTGTGAGGATTCAAGTAGTCATTCGGGACCGACGAGGTCCTCAAGGTTCTCGCTACAAATCGAGTGGGACATTGATGATGTTTTGTGGTTGTCTTGATACGATACATCGGTTCTATTTAGCTTAGCCTTTCCCAGTACGTTGCGGACAAGACAAATGGTAGGCTTGGCCTTAAGAACATGACTATGTATAGATTGGTCTTATCTTCCCTTAGCACTATGTTTATTTCGTCGAGATCCAAAAAAATGGAAAATGGCTTCTGGCAGTTGTTCTAGGGAGTCCACGCTGGAAGAGCTCGCCTGAACATTCCTTTGCCTGACTGTTTGAGCCATTGGGTGCTCCACTAGTGCTTGGTAAGGGTGCACCGAACGGCGCACTCTAACATGAGTTCTAGGCATCTGGTAAGGCGTGGGCTGAGGTGGTGGTTCGAGCTGCATTGGCAGACTTGGCATTTGCGTCACCTGGTTCCATGCCATTGCTGCTCTTGGGTGAACTGGGATGAGAACATAACTCACGATCTCGTCGTCAGAGTGACCCAACGAGAGGCCACTCCAAATCTGTTCAAGATTCGCCATTTCCCAAGCTTGGTTGTGGGGTTTAGGGGAATAAGAGTGCATGGATGGAGTGGGTGGGAGATTCGGGGTGCTTCGGGGAGTGGGCGTTACATGGAAATCAGGGTCTGTTAGAGTGGGAGTTGAGGAATTCTAATAAGATGAGTGTGCCATCTTTTGGTGAGGGAGCTATGTGTGATACCTCAGTAGTGGATGTAACTTTTTATTCTCCAACTCTCGCTGCATATGATAATTATAGGTGATCGTGTTTGAGTGAGGACAACTGTTTGTGGGAGCTGCATGCATGCAGTCCAAGGGAAGCTCACGTGGCTATTGTAAAACATGGTTTTCACCATGCAAGGCCACCTCCCCACGGTTAATCCCAGCTGGCGTCCTCGACTCATGATGAGCTTGTCCTACCACCGACCCATTTGTGTGTTTGCTCAACACCTGTGACTTGTGCCAAGCAGTATGGACACGTTGGTTGTTCGGTGGGAGCTCTTCTCGTTGGAGCAACTTACCACGAGGAAGATTCTTACTTTGGGGTCCACGTGGTCGAGGTCGCCAAGTCTGAACCGTTTTCCATGGAGTATGCGTCTGTGCAGAGTCCTTTAACCCTTGTTCTCCGCGTGGTTCAGCCCCTGGCAAGCTCGTGTTCTTCATCTCCTCATTCGGTTCAGAACAATGGACTTCACGGTGTCCAATTCTCCCACACCGATAACAGAGCATTGAGGGCTTTTCATAGACAATATATTGGCAAAATGCTCCAATGGCAACACTAGTCACCGCATCTATCTTAAGAAGTTTTCCTAGTTTGTTTCCCACATGTTTAAGAAAGTCTTGATGATAATATTCTATGGGTAATTGTTCCAAACAGATCCAAACCGCTGTGGTGGAAATTTTTGCCACATGCGGGTGAAAATCTGCCTCCCAAGCTTGCACGTGGAGGTATTGGTCACCCACAAACCAGGGTCCATCCAAGGCCACCTAGTTCCATATCCGATGTCAATTAAGTCATCTTACCTGTAGGACACCATATACCCGCTAACCTGGTTTGGAGGGCGCAATATCAAAGCTGTCGTCCCATAAGTTTGATGATGATTCTCGTTTGCCATGATCCAGCCAGCTTGTGCCTCATCTCAGTGGGCACTCGGATTTCCCAAGCATCTTTAGTATTTCTGTCCTCAGCTCCGAGTTTGGTGTTTTCCAGTTTATCCTGTTCCTCGATGTCGCTCGCATGTGTGGGTTGTTCCTCCACGTCCTCTTCTCCTACTTCAAAACTTAAATCTTGCATGCTTACTTCCTGTATCACCTCGGCATGCGTTTTTTTCGTGAATTATCCTTCAGAAAGGTGCTCTCAGGGTCCTCAGTTTCGTAGGACACGGCTGGGGTTGTCATGTTCTTTTTTGGTCACCATGTTTCTTACTTTTTAGTTTTGTAACACAGACAATTATTGTGATGCTTTCTTCCCGCCAAACGCTTTAATTGTTAAAGTACTATTGTTGGATCTCCTACTCTAAAGTCCAAACACAAAACTAATTATGGTAATTGCTTTGTTCCATCCGTATTGCTTTGTTTGGATATTGGGTGTGCACAAGAGAATTACTTACCGCTAAGATCATTTTATCAACAATTTAATAAATCAACTAAATACCATAACAAAATTCACTAATATATTGCTAAGGCCATTTCCATCTGTATTGCTTTGTTTGAAGAATTTAATTGAAGATTGGGACAAATTAGCCTTTATTTGTTTGTTTATACCCTTTGAAAATTGAAATAATTTAACGTAATGAATTAGCCAAGTATTTACTTAGGTTAATTATGATATCTAGGTTCAACAGTAATAAATCACATCATGCATAGCAGAAAAATAAATAACACAACGGTATGATTACCCAAGAAAACCAATGAAACCAATTGTTTCAAGATAAAAACCTGGAGATAATTTAACTTAGATATTCTCAAGACAAACAAATCCACAATGATAGAATGGAAGATCACAATAGATTTAAACCCTAAATCTAAAGCTACTTCATGTAAAACTTATTAACAAAACTACGTGCAGCTCCAACTCTACGGACTCTTCTATCTTAAATTTGCTGAACACAAACACTTACATTTGTGACTTTGAGATCCCACTCAAAGGTTTAGCAACACAAACTCTCCATTTTGTGTATTCAAGACCACCCTTGAAGGTTTAAATCATCAGCTATGTATGATCTTGTTACAGCAACTTTAGATCTATTGATTCGAATAATATGTAGAAGGAATTCCAGTAGTGACTTTGAAAGAAGAAGGCACAGTACCTTTTAAATCTCAAAAGAGCGCCTCCAAAGTCCCCCAAGACCATCTAAAACATAGTTAGGGCTTTCATTTTATACCCAAAAGTGTTTTACTTGAAACCTTAAACGTTTTTGTAGTGTTTGGATTGAAATAGAATTATGTAGAAAATCCTGTCTGTGATTTTCAATCGGTCAAGGCTTAAGTTCGATCAGTTAAACTTCACTGAAAGTAAATTCTTCTATCTGCAGCTTCAATATTCTTGAATCCTAACTTGTACTATCATGAGCAATGTCTAATACATAATCTAGACATGTTTTGATCTTGATTTGCCAACATACATAAAAATAGAAATCTAAATATTTAAACATAAACATTTAGAACCTAACATGAGCAGTTTTAGAGCTACTCGACTTCCTAGAAAGAGGTCTAACCTTAGAGGTTGACAGAGACCTCAACTTAGGACAATTTGGCCTAATATGACCAATAATATGACAATGATGACAAGTGGGGACAAATTCAGAATTTTTATTCAACCTAGGAGAAGTTTTAGACATAGGTTTAGAAACTTCAGCGTTAACATCAAATTTTTTACCTTTGTCTACCCTAGCAATATTAGCCTTCAACTCTTCATTATTCCTTTTAAATTGAGGAATACAAAAATCTTTTTCTTTTGAGTTAGACTCAACAATAAGTTTGGCACTAGTTAATTTTTCAACTTCAGTTTTAAATTCAACTAGTTGCTCATCCAAACTCTTAAATTTTGTCCACCTGAGATGAATTTTTTTTTTTTTTTAAATTCTCATTCAAATTACTAGCTTTATCCAATTTTGCAATCAAATCATCTTTTTCAAGCTTGACCTTTTTAAATTTAGCTTTTAATTTGGTAGAACTTTTAAGGGATCTCATACAAAAAATATAAAGCTTACAATAGCCATCTTGAATATCATCATCATCATTCAACACAAGATCATGCAAATCAAAACAATCAAGAGTTTCCATGACAACAGGGGTCAATGGATCACATAGCAAAGATTAGCCCTAATCAAAGTATGCCTGCTCTGATACCACTTGATAGGCCAAAAACGTATTGACCCCTTGTGGTGAAATTAATTGATTAATTAGCCAAGTTTATTAATTAATTAAATTAACATGTAAATGCGTGGTAGCACAAACAAATCACCAATTAAACTAAATATGCAGCGGAAAATAAATTGACATAGTGATTTGTTTACGAATGAGGGAAACCTACACGGCAAAAACCACACCGGGTGATTTTAAGGTCACCACTCCTGAGAATCCACTATTATTACAACAAACAGTTACAAGTAAAGGAATCTCAATACCTTATACCAACTTACAGTTGAACCCTTACCCCAATACCCAATTGAACTTGTTCTGTAGTGACAATCTCTCCTTGTAATGCACGGCTCTCAATACGTGACTAACCAATTGCTCGGATCCCAATACGCGACTTCAATCACCAACTAGAAAAGGTTGTTGGCTGCAAAGTTCTTCAGTTCATCCAGGCGATAAAAATCGAGAAGATGCTTGGTCACAAAACCCTACAGTGTACAAACACAGCAACTTCTTCACAAGAAAGATGAACTAGGGCAAAATCTGTCTCCGGTCACAATTTGTTTGAACAAAATTTGCTCAACACTTGTACAACTTATGTCACCTTTGATGGCCCTTAAAATAATCCTTTTATATGTATAGGATTATAAGAAAAGAAAGCTCAAACATACAGTCACGGATTAAATGAAAAACAAATCAGAAATTCTGAGTTTCATAAATCTCGACAGATGCCCTTCTGTCGAGTTGCTATCGAGTCACGGGCTTCAACAGCTCTTCAAGCCTCGATAGATAGCTAGCTGTCGAGGTTTAATGACAGGCACTTTTCAGACTTGAATCTTGGACAGACTTGCATGGTTTTAACACTTGATTTTGAAATAATGTTTCTTGAAGTATTAAACACATCCTAAATCTACCAAATTACAAGTAAAGTGCGTTTTGTGAAATGATTAACCAATTACATAAAAGAGTGACATGTATTCCTAACAAGTGAATCACATATGTCCTAACAAAGTTAAACCTAAATTTTTTGCAAATATAGTAAATGAGTATAAATATCAGTTGACTGTAGCAAATTATTAAAAATAAAATACAATATTTTATTAAGATTATATCCTTCCTTTAATTAAAAAACTCAAATTCTCTCTCTTCTTTATTATTTTAATGAGTTGTTTATATTATTTTAAATAAAGTGATTAAAAAAAAACATTTGATATTGGATATATTATAAAATGAGGTAATAAAATAGATAAAGTAGTTTTTTAAAGTACTAAAAGCTAAAATTTTTAACACCACCACTCTGAATACTCTAATTTCAAAAAAAAAATAAAAAATCTAGCTAGCCTAGTATTAAATAAAAATTGTTTATATTATTTGAAATGAAGTGATAAAAAAAAAAATAGAACATTTGATATTGAATTTATTTTAAAGTGAGGTAATAAAGTAAATAAAGTATTTTTTTGAAGTACTAAAAGTTAAAAAAATTTAGCAACTCTACTGTGAATACTCTAACTTCAACAACAACAACAACAACAACAAAAAACAAAACAAAACAAAACAAAATCTAGCTAACCTAGTTTTTTTTTTTTTTTTTTTAAATCCCTTATTTTGTTTTTGTCTTTATTGATAGATGATTTCATCTAAATATATTTAGAAACAATAGTTTTGTGTATTTATAATTTTTTAATACTATATATATATATATATGTTTATTTAGATCTTTTTTTTTGTTTTTCTTTATACTTTAGGCCCTACTAACTTTAAATTCTAGGTCTATCGCTACCGACAACAAAGCTACCCCTAACTATAAGCTATGGATCAGTCCAGGCATCAAAACTACCGTATTAAAAGTTTAACACCAAACAATTGTACGGGGTGGATCAGCCCTACGCATCAAAACTACCGTATTAAAAGTTTAACACCAAACAATAGTGCGAGGTTTAGCTGCCCCTAACTCTAAGCTGTGGATCAGTCCTAGGCATCAAAACTACCGTATTAAAAGTTTAACATCAAACAATTGTACGAAGTTTTTACCCAGCTGACAGTTAGAGTTTGTTTGGATACAGTAGTGTAGTAAAATAATTTTTAAATATATAAATAGTACTGTAAAACTTATTTTTAATAAAAAATTTGTTAAAAATTAAAATTTGTAGACCTATAAACAGTAAAATTTGTATTAAAAATGTGGAAAAGTCAATACGTCCCCTACTGCATTATAAACGGCCACAGCTACTTTATGTACAGAAGCAGTAATTTCATGTCATTTACCCATTTAATCCTGACACAAAGTCCTTTAGCAGGCATACCAGACAATACAGAAGGCTTTTAAAGCCCAACAATATTTACACAGCAGGCCGATCCCTAGTCCCTACTGCATTATAAACGGCCACAGCTACTTTATGTACAGAAGCACTAATTTCATGTCATTTACGCATTTAATCCTGACACAAAGTCCTTTAGCAGGCATACCAGACAATACAGAAGGCTTTTAAAGCCCAACAATATTTACACAGCAGGCCGATTTATAAACAAAATATACTTTCTCAAAAAAAATAATATAAAATAAACAATATATATTGATAAAAAAAATAAATAAATAAACAATATATAAAGCACATTAGACCCAATACAATAGAGATAGGATCAACGTACCACCCTCTACAGTGAAGCATAGTCAAGGCATGCACAGATTTCTATTAAGCACTCTCTAATTTTCTTTTCCTCTTACATCACTCGTGAAATTTCTAATTACCCTGTTATTTCATCAGATTGTTTGTCCTCTTTGTAGAACTAAGGCACATCTTTGAGGAAATTTGTGGTCAATCTATTACTTTTTTCTTCTTTTTTTTCCTTTTTCAAAGGTCTATAACTATGCATTTGTTTCATGAAAATCTTTAGTTTGAACCATATCTTACTGGATATACTTGTTTGTAGGCTGGCGAGCATGGCTGCTGCAAATAGTTTGGTTGGAAAAAAAAATGCTCTTCTAAGCAAGCCAAAACACATGGAACCATCTCTCATAGAAGCTGGGGCACGCCTTTTTGTCACTAGGTTCCTCGGACGTTACATCTCTGCTGGATGTTTAACGTGAGTTTACTTGTAACTAGACATTCTCTTTATATGATTCTGCAGGTTGTTGCTTCCTGTATATATATATATAGAGAGAGAGAGAGAGAGAGAGAGAGAGAGAGAGGTAGCAACAACCTCAATTCTGGAATTTATCGCCATGCAACAGCTATTTTGGTGGTTTCAAATAAAAAGAGTTTAGGAACTCAACAAAATTTGATGATATTTTTACAATATCTTAATTTAAGTTTTGAGGTGTAGAGGATACAGTATATATATATATATATATATATTTTTTTTTTTTTTTACCTACGGCAGATTTACCCTTCATCTTATTATAAAATATTTTGATATTTTATTGTATTCCTAAAAGAACAGCTGTTGAAAGTTAATTTATCCGGAACCTCTATACTTTTGGTTAAAGTTACGGTGACTTGATTATGTAAGCATGCAGGGGATTTTGGTAACCACGGGGCGGTAGTCTAAGGTTACCCGTAAAAATCTAAAATGAAATACAATGGATAATGTTATTCATTGTGCAAAGGATACCAATACCATACCCACTTTTGATGAACTCCTAACTTTAGATATATGATCATAATACAAATTCTTTTTCCTTTTTTTGTGTTTTTATTTTATACTCCACTAACCACAACGTCATTTGTTTGATTTTTTTTCCTATTTTAAATTTTAGTTATTTTAAAAGGAAAATTATGCATGACAAGTTGTAATTTATGAAATATAAAGTGAAATACAAAAAATTGGATAAAAGATTTGTATTCATACGGTCATTATAATTTATATTCAACATATGGTTTTTAAATTTTCATCTAACAAATTATAATTCAGATTACTTTTAATTTCCACCACTAGTACCAACACCAAGTATTTCAAGTATAGTTGTCCATAGATCCATTCAACCCGAACCACTTGGAAAATCCAAGTAGACCCGAACTAAAAACAAACTGATCTAGTGACTATAATAATCAAAGGCAGGTTTTCCCCTTCAAAATCCAATTCTGGAGGGTTGAGTGTCAAGTTCCCCCCCCCCCCCCCGGTCCCCCTCAAAATTCAATGAACCTAACCTCCCTCCCTCTCTCTCTCTCTCTCTCTCTCTCTCTCTCTCTCTCTCTCTATTGAGATAATCTAACCAGATTTGACAAGATCCCAACCAACTATGGTGAATTATTGACCAAATCCAGGAAGATCTTGTTGGATCCAATGAGATCTTGATAAAATCTAATGAGATCCAACCAATCTTCGATTCTTTTGGTCTCTTTTCAACTTCATTGCCATTATTACTGATTTCGCCTAAATTGCCCACCACCCATGAAGATCCATTTTTGCCACTCCTCTTTAGTTGATGGTGGGTTGAGTTTTCCTTCACCCAATCAAATTTGGTTGGGTGTGGGTTATGCACAAACTCGAGTCAATCTAACCCTTGGAAAGCCCAAATTTAAGTTTGCTACCACGACATAGTCTATAATCTATAATACATATATATATATATATATATATATATATAACCAAACAATAAAACTTAAGACATACCAAACTTCACAACAATTTTTCAAGTTGTCATTGATATATAACAAAAGTGACATCAATGTTGGTCCAAATGAAAATAATGTTGTACCAATCACAATCTAAAACTTAAACAAGGTGTAAAAATGTTGTGAAAGTTTATTATATCTATAGCATTATTCAAAAATTAAAATTTTGATTTTTTGTTGACTTTATAATATTGTGCACCACTTTAAATTTTACTGTACAGATTCTTTTTACCATAAATACCATTCATAAAACCTCTTATATTTACATTCTTTAGTAAAATTGTCTCTGCATGATAGAATAGATAAATTCTATATACAAACATAATTATAATAAATGTCATTGTTAATTACTATAATTATCAAATTTACATTGTAGATTAAACTAATGTGTACATTGTTTTGCACATTTGCAAAAAGTATATAATATTATATATTTTTAATCAAGAATGAAGCTGGGATTTTATTTTGGGGGCCAAAACATGAATAATTTTTTTATCATTCAAAAATAAGAAATGTGCTTATTTTTTATTAACAAAATAAAATATTCTTAATAAAATTTCTTAGTTTTAATAAAATCATCAATTATCTTTTTAATGAGCAAATTAAAAGAGTCCATTAAAATATCATCATCCATTTTGTTGTGAAACCTAATTTTGATATATTCATGATTTAAAATAACCATTCTATAATTGTAGTGGAAATTGGAAAATTAAGTATAAGTATAACTAGTAAAGTCTCTGAATAAGAGATCTGAGGTTTGATCCCTGTCTACACCAAAAATCATTTAGTGTCTTAGTCTAATAATAAAAAGTTATCATCAGAAGTAGATGTCATAAATTAAAACTCTGTAAAAATATATATATATATATATATATAAGTACAATTATACAACCCTTAATAAACATATTAATTAATAGTTTACTATAATTTTCTAAGCCTTACTAACCAATACACAATTAAAAAAAATTTGCAAGTCCACATGTTGAACTACATCATACTCAAAATGGTGAAATCCTCTTTTCAATTGTAGTTTTTCATGATTTATGAATTATACAGCTAAAACTTGTTTACTAATAAACAAAAACATCATCGATTTTAAAAAGATTCACGTGACTCTTAAGGATTAGAACATAACTAAGAATAAGTAACTCTAATATATATTCACTAAACTAATAATTTAATTGTTGTAATTTAGAATTTACAGAAATATAAAAAATATCTAATTGGCCATAATGCTCAACTGTATAGTCTTTTTAAAGATGAGAAATTATAAAAAATAAAATAAATAATAAAAAATAAAAAAATCCACTAGGTGGAAATAACCAATAGAATAGCACCCAAATTTCGAAGTCCCAAACTTATAATATTGGATCTTAAATCGACAAACCACTAAACTGTCAATGTATTTTTTTATCAAAGATTTTTTTTTAAGAGATTTGTTTTTGTTTTGTTAGTAAAAAGTGAAGTTGCTTGAAAGGGGCCCAACCACAAATATGGGTTATTAATTTTTGAGTTTTTTGGTTGAATAACTTTTTCGTTTTTCTTTTTTTTCTTTTTTTTTTTTAAGTTTCAATTTGGTGGGGGCCATAAGAATTTTTTGACCAAAAGTTTCCCTTGGCCTAAGGCTAATTTTGTCCCTAATTTTAATATCGTGTATTGTAAAATAGAGAACAAGATGTAGGGTGGATTGTTCAAGTAGATAAATAAAATATATAAAGTGATTTTTTGGTGATGTAATTTTTTTTTTTTTTTTTTTGGATGTAAACGCTCTAAATACCCCTTCACATAGCCAACAATTAAAAATTAAAAATGTGAGGCAATTAGGCAAGTTCTATGCAATGTGTCTGTGTCATTTTTCTTTTTTCTTTTCCTTTTTCTTTTTTTCTGGCTAGTTTTCTAACTTAACCATATTAGCCTCCTTATAGCCCTCCCCAGTTCAAGTCGTTTTGTCTGGTCTAAGGTCTTCTTAAGAAGGTTATCGGTTTGGTCCACCTTGTTCAGTCGGAAGGGTCCATCATAGTTCGGTTGCAGTTAAAGTCCTAAATATATGGTTCCATACTGTCCCCTAAATTTCACCCACTCACACAAACTATAATCAAATTGTATCTAGAAGATGGATAATCTGTGCCTTGTGGTATTGCAGTTTATTGGAGGAAGATGGCACAGTCTTGACCTTTGAAGGAGACAAGACAAAATGTTCTCTGAAAGTAGTTCTTAAAGTTCATAATCCACAGTTTTACTGGAAGGTACGTAGTCTTAATCTGTGTTGGAATCATTTTTACACAAATCAATTGCAACATACTATTGTTGAAATTAGCAGCAAATTTTTTCAAATTTAAATAATTGGTTGCACATTATATTGGCATTTAAATTCAAAATTGTATTATATTATTCATACTGCAGAGTATTTTCACCACCATTGATGAGTTTTAGTTTGTTTTGATCAGATCATGACTCGGGCTGATTTAGGCCTTGCAGATGCATATATTGATGGAGATATTTCTTTCGCCGATAAAAATGAAGGTCTTCTAAACTTGTTTCTGGTAAGATTGATTTGAGTCTAAATTAATTCCAAAACGAAACCCCTCTTTCCCTAATACCTACAAAGGATTCTTCTGGTCTTTAGTTCCTTAAAATTTGGCATTGTTGAATGTTTTGCAGCTTCTTATTGCCAGCAGAGATTCAAAGTCCTCTATCTCAAAATTGGATAAGAGAAGGTATATATTGCAACTGCTAGACTTTGCTAGAAGCTTGGATAATCAAATTATGATTAGTTATCTCCTCAATTGCTAAACTTTTTTTTTCCTGGCTTTAGGGGTTGGTGGACACCATTGATATTCACAGCTGCTATAGGATCTGCAAGCTATTGTTTCAAGCATCTTTTAAGGCAAAATAGTCTTACACAAGCTCGCAGGAACATCTCTCGTCATTATGAGCTGGTATAAGACTCTGGCCCCTAAAATATTTCTTAATTTTTTTTTCATTTTTTGAGGTCTTTCGATAAGTCTAGAACTAGAAGGAAACTGTAGCAAGTGAATATACGTTTGAACATGTATTTGTGCAAAACAAAGCTTACACAAACACAGATTGAAAACATGCAAATGTGTACACTCGTGTGTATCATCATATGCACGCACCGTTAAGAATGTCACATAAGGCAATTTGAGCCTGCGAAAGTATGAAGTACTGTTTTAAAATTCTCGGAGAAAGAAATTGTGAATGAAGAAGGATTCTGAAAAATACTTAAACACATGTCAGACAGAGTTAGGAATTAGGATTGAAGTTTTAGAGGGCAAGAGAAAAAAAAATTATGATAAAAACTAATTGAATATATATTAATTCATATAAACCATAACAAAAAAAAAAAGTATACTTAAATTTAAATTTAAATATCATGTAAAACATCATTTAAATACAACTTTTGCTTAATTACTTTATTGTCTAATGTCAATTCATTTAGTTACCTCAATAATTTTTCTTATTTATTTTTTGGGACACATATTTTTCTTAATATACAAGACCAAAGTTGTCTTTATTCACATGCAGTCGACTTTTCATTACATACTTTGTACCAAAAACAAATTACATTCATTTATAAAAAATAAAAAAATAAAATAAAAAAAAAAGAGAGAGAGAGAGAGAGGTTATATCAACAATTTCCATCATAACTAATAAGTTTAATCACCGCACACTCTTTGTAAGATAGTCACTGCATATGTATAAGTATTTATGAAATATGGAAGTAAAAGCTAAAATTCAAGTCTTCAGAAAAAAATTTTACACACATAAATATACGAATAGCAATAAATATTGTAATAAAAATTTGTAATTTAACGGCATTATTTGGTCTCCTTTACAAAGATAATCGATATTTAAAACTACAATCCCTCGCTTATTATAACAATTGAATTATAATATAAAAAAGTTTAAAATGTATATATTTTTATTTTTATCTTTACCATTTTGGTTAAAAGCATAGTAATAGACATTTCTCAAAGTTTAAGGACTTATTACTTTAAAACTTTAAATTAAAAGAACAAGTGGTTAGTTTGATTTTGACCCAATGTTCAAAGGTCTTTTTGTATTTTGCCCAAAGTATGGTGGAAAACCTAAAAAATTTTTTTAATATATATCTTAATTTCTTTTGAGAAACTAGACTACATTCAGCATTTTTTTTCTTTGTGTGTTAGCTTTTGTTTTCAATTATTCGAAATCTAATTTTATTATAACAATCCTGAAATCTTTATTACCAAAATTGTGGAAATGTAAACTCCACTACATTTTTTTAATATTTTTACATCTTATAAAAAGAATTACGTGGACCATTTTTTTGGAGGGGCCATTTTTTTTTTCAATTACGGATATTTGCACTCATCTTCCAACAACTATTGCTGCCCTACAATCCCATAAGGGAATCTTTTTCTCTCTTTTTTCCCTTAATTTAACAAAAGGGAAGCCTATTGTTAAATCATATTACAGTCTGTCAGTAAAGATTGTTTTGTTTAGACCCCTGAACACTCAAATTGTATAACCTAATTAACTAATCAAGTTGGTACTTTGGTTTATTATTCATATGTAAGTTAAACAACAATCATATCACTAAGTGCGGAAAAGTAAAGAAAACAGCAATATGATGATCTAAGAAAACCACTAAACCTACCAGTTTCAAGGTAAAAAATTTAGGGAGGATTTAACCTAAATTATCATCAAAGCAACAAATTCACAATGATAGAATGGAAATTTTATAATAGATTTAAACCCTAAATCTAAAACTACCTCTTGTAGAACTTACACAACCATGTGCAACCTCGAATCCATGTACTTTTCTATCTGAATTTGCTAAACACAAACACCCACATTTGTAACTTTGAGATCTCACTCAAAAGTTTAAATCATCAGCTATGTATGATCTTGTTATGGTTGCAACTTCTACAACACCAAATCTTGAGTTTCTTCAAAGAATAACACCAGTAGAAGATTTGAGAGAGCTTTGGGTACAAAAACCCTAGAACTACAATAGGAGGCACAAGAAGCACTCTTCTCTCTCAAAAAACCCCTCCTAGTGTTAACTTATAATGTTATTTAAATACTGCAAAAAATTATATCGCAATTTGGGCTTCAAACAAACAAGTTATAGACTTTTTACGTTTGCTAGCTTATTTGCAACTTTCGATCAATCGAATAGCAATCGAGAGAACCAGATTGCATCTCACTTTGTCATCCTAAATTTTTTGTCTTGGACTTGAAAGTATGTCATTCTAACCCAATGAGACTTACTTTTTGTCATGGTTTGCCAACACTATAAACTCAGATCTTAACAAGTAACAAATTGAAGATATGGAGTTTTTTTTTTTTTTTTTTTTTTTTTTTTTTTTTTTTTTTTTTTTTTTTTTTTTTTGCTGTTTACATCCTATATAAACCGACCGACCAAAGTTCATAGAAAGATGCCAATTGGATTGGGGTTCTCACTAAACCAATTTGGACTTTATTGGAATATTGTGGGATACCATGTTCAATCTGCATAAAAGTATAATCGTACGTGATCAGTCTGTGTGGCTGGTCATGGTAACGAGTTGAACTGTGTTCACTTTGAGGCTATTATATGTTTATAGTTCATGCATTCAAACCTAATTAGTGATATAATTGATATCAAGCTAGCATAAGCTCAAAATTCGTTTTGGTGTGTTTATAGAGTAATGAGCTTTTCGCTCTGTACTTGGACGAATCAATGACATACTCCACCGGCTTATTTAAGGTCAGGATCAAAACCTTCTGATAATTTAATGTTAAACAATGCATCAACTTCTTCCTTTTTAAGCTTAGATTTAGCTTAACTTCACCTTTATGACAATATTTCTTAGAGGGAGGATGAGGACTTGAAGGTTGCACAGCTGAGAAAATTATCTTCTTTGATTGAAAAGGTGTGACTTTTCTATTGAATTATGTCAAATTTTTAAACTTTAACACACCCTAAACTAATCAAAAAAAAAAAATTCTTTCAATTAATTTAGGCAAGAATTGATGAGAAGCATGAAATTCTTGAAATTGGGTGTGGCTGGGGAAGCTTTGCTATTGAAGTCGTCAATCAAACTGGATGCAAATATACTGGCATCACTTTGTCTAAAGAGCAACTAAAACTTGCGGAACAGAAAGTGAAAGATGCTGGCCTTCAGGTACTAATTTGATGAATGACATTTACCTTAAAATCATACATCATTACTATCAATATATGTGGGACATATTTGAAGGTAAAATTAATATTCTCAATTGTATATCGTATCTTTGCATTCCTTTACCTTTGTTATATGGAGAATGATCATCATCATCATCATCTTCTTCTTCTTCTTCTTCTTCTTCTTCTTCTTCTTCTTCCTTTTTTTTTTTGATAGGGAATGCATAAACTTTTCATTACTAAGAAAACATAAAATTTACATCATGGATGAGGGCTGGCTTAGCAAAGCAAGGATCCTCTTCAACCCATACAATGTCATTAACAATGCTGTAAGCATTTTTTGCTACTAAGTAAGCTGACATATTCCCTTGCCTCTTGACAAGGGAAAACTAAATTTGTATAAACCCCCATACATAACTCTAGGACACCCCAAATAACAGAAGCCACAGCTGAGGGAGGAGATGAAGAACCCACCAAAGCATTTACCAATACCTGTGAATCTCCCTCTAGCACCACATCAGTAAAACCACAGCTCAAGGCAAAAAAAATTCTTGCTTCAAAAGCCTTTGATTCAGCTTCAAGTGGACCGAGAGGAGCTTCCAATTTTCTGCATAAAACCACTGCAATCTACCCCAAGTTGTCATGGATTACAATCTCAATACTCCTTGATCTTATATCCTTGAAAGTGGCAGCATCAACATTTACTTTGCATAATCCCGATGGAGGTGGAGACCAATTCATCTTCTAGACTATAGTGCTAGAAAGCTCATCACCCTCATTAGCCGCAAGAAACTCAACCCAGTATTGCATTGCGCCAAACACCAGCTGCTTCCTAGATTTCATCACACCATTAAGACGCCATTCATTTCAACTGTGCCATAACTTCCATAATTAGGTTTTGATTACCATTAAGACCAATTCAAAGGGATACTTTTGACTGCTTCAGCCTCATATGGCAGAAAAATAGAGTCCACCACCAAAGATTTCCAACACATGGCATCAGTATCTATCAACTCTCCAACCCGTGTATCCTCATGCAAGATCAACTGAGAAGAAATTACCACATGAAAGGAAGAACAAGGCAACTATCTATCTCTCCATACCTTCACATCCCTCCCATTACCCACTCTCCACATTACTCCTTCCTTCACCAATTCTTGTGCCGCCATGATACTCCTCCATGTATAAGACGGATTATGGCCTAGAGAAGCATAAATAAAGTCACATCTAAGAAAATATTTAGCTTTCAAAACCCGGAATACCAATGAATCTTGGGCTAATTGCAATCTCCACCTTTGTTTGCCAAGTGAAGCCAAGCTAAAACATTTCAAATACTTAAACCCCATACCACCACAAGCTTTGGGCTCACACATCTTTTCCCACGACACCCATGGAATTTTCTTCTCCTCGGATTTTCGGCCCCACCAAAAATTCCTAATCATACTTGTTAAATCATCACATAGTGATTCCAGGATTTTAAAACAACTCATTGTGTATGTTGGGATTGCCAAAGCCATGACTTTAATGAGGATTTCTTTGCCCGCTTTAGATAACAACTTCTCCTTCCATCCCGCCAGTTTTTTACCAAGCTTCTCCTTGATATCATTAAAAGTATTCTGCTTGTTTTTCCCCACAAGTGATAATAAGCCAAGATATTTCTCATGTTGTTTTAAGACTTGAGCTCCAAACCTTCTTTGGATTTCCCCTTGAATTTCTCTTGGAGTGTTTTTGCTAAAGAAGAGAGAAGTTTTTGCCCAGTTTAGCTGTTGACCCGAGGCTCTCTCATAGACTGCCAGCACTCTTTGAAGCTCATCACAATCCTCCAACGAAGCTCTACAAAAGATTAGGCTATCATTTGCAAAAAATAGAAGGGATAGTTCGGGTCCCTCTCTACAAACTAAAATCCCTTTCATAACACCATTAGCCACAGATGCCTTAATAAGAGATGATAAACCCTTTACATATAGGATAAATAAATAAGGCGACAAGGGGTCCCCCTAGCAAATACCCCTAGTAGGAGTAATGCTTCCTATGGGCTCCCATTGACCCTAATTGCATAGTTTAAAGAGGTAACACACTTCATAACAAGGCATCTCTATCTTTCAGCTAAACCTAACTTCTCCATAATTTTTTCTTACCAAACCCACTCTACCCTATCATATGCTTTACTCATGTCAAGCTTTAGAGCTATGTCCCCCACTTCCCCCCCCCCCTCCCCCCCAACCTTCTAAGATAGAGACCTGTAGAGGAGACACTGAGCTCTAGAATGGACATTGATGTTGGGCAGAAACGTAAAAATTTTTGGAGGGGCCTAATGGCACTGAATCTGGTCTAAAGAGAGGTAAGACAACTAAGATGTTTGAACTTATTCCAACGGTGGAGGTTGTAAGGCAACCCCGCCGAGCACAATGAGTATTATAAGTTGGAATTGCTGGAGGCTTGGGAACCTCTGGACAGTTCGTGCCTTGGAAAAGGTGGTGAATAAAGAAGAGCCCGATATAGTTTTTCTTATGGAGACTAAGGTAGATAAGAAGGAGTGGATAGATAAAGTAAAAGAAAGGTTTTTTTAAAGCATGGGGTGTTCGTTCCGAGCAATGGTAATGGTGGTGGCCTAGCATTATTTTGGAAAGATGGGGTGACTCTTGATGTGAAATCTTATGCTTATGATCATATTGATGCATGGATTGATGGTGGTTTGGGTATTGGTTGGTGGCATCTTACAGGTTTCTATGGTAACCCAGAAATGGAAAGGAGACCGGAGTCTTAGGCTAAACTGAAGTTCTTGAAGAACTCTTCTTCTCTCCATGGTTGGTGATTGGGTATTTCAATGAAATCATTGGTTTATCGGAAAAGGAAGGGGATGTATGAGGCCAAAAAGACAACTGGAGCTGTTTTTGGAGATGATTAATTTTGTGCACTTTGAGATTTGGGGTTTGTGGGGCCTAAATTTACTTGGTTATATCAACAAAGAGACGGCTTTCAGATTAGAGAGAGATTGGATAGGGCCTTGGGCAGTACGAATTGGATGAATCTTTTCCCAAGGGCTATTTACATCATCTTTCCTCCTCGGCATCAGACCATTCACCTCTATCCTTACACTTAAAAAATCAGCCTAGTAAGAGAAGAAAAAGAAGGTTGTTTCGGTTTGAATCCATGTGGCTTAAAGATGCTCATTGTGAGGAGGTTGTTAAGGAGGCTTGGGAGGAAGGGGAATTGGTGGGATCGGATTGGGCTATCTCGAACTACATGGAGAGGTGCAAAGCTGAATTATTGAGATCGAACAAAGAGGAGTTCGGTAATGTGGGGGCCATGGTGGCCGAACTACAAGCAAGGCTGGCTTTGTTGGAGAACCAACCTGCTTTTTCAAACCAAATTCATGCTTTGAGAAAAACGAGGATTGAACTTAACTGTTGGTTGGATAGGGAGGATGAGATGTGGAGGCAAAGGGCTAGGCAAAATTGGTTTCAAGGTGATGATAGGAACACAAAGTATTTTCATGCAAAAGCTTCGGATCGTCAAAGCAAGAACCATATGGATGGTATTTTTGATGGGAATGGGGTGTGGCATAAGGAAGAGGCCGAGATAGCTGGAATTTTTGTGAAGTACTACATGAGTCTATTCTCTTCTTCCCTACCCGAGGACTTTGAGGAGATTCTCCATGTAGTTGGGCCGAAGGTTTCAGGGGAGATGAATGTTGATTTGGCTCATGAGTTTCATGAGGGTGAGGTCCATAAAGCTCTAAAGCAAATATTTCCTCTAAAGGCACCGGGCCCAAATGGTATGCCACCTCTATTCTATCTCCATTTTTGGAGTACATGCGGGCGTGTAGTGTGCAAAATAGTCTTAGATTTCCTGAACCATGGTATCTCTCATCCTAACTTTAATCAAACTCATGTGGTGCTTGTTCCTAAAGTTAAAGAGTCAAAATATGTGACTGATTTTAGACCTATTAGTTTATGCAATTTAATCTATAAGATTGCTTCGAAGGCTATAGCTAATAGACTTAAAAGAATATTGCCATCTATTATTAGTGATTCTCAAAGTGCATTTGTGCATGGTAGACTTAATACTAATAATGTGATTTTAGACCTATTAGTTTATGCAATGTAATCTATAAGATTGCTTCGAAGGCTATAGCTAATAGACTTAAAAGAATATTGCCATCTATTATTAGTGATTCTTAAAGTGCATTTGTGCATGATAGACTTAATACTGATAATGTGTTGGTAGCATTTGAAACTATGTATCATATTAGTAAAAAGAAGGTTGGGGGGGAGGGGGGGGGGGAAGTGGGGGACATAGCTCTAAAGCTTGACATGAGTAAAGCATATGATAGGGTAGAGTGGGTTTGGTAAGAAAAAATTATGGAGAAGTTAGGTTTAGCTGAAAGATAGAGATGCCTTGTTATGAAGTGTGTTACCTCTTTAAACTATGCAATTAGGGTCAATGGGAGCCCATAGGAAGCATTACTCCTACTAGGGGTATTTGCTAGGGGGACCCCTTGTCGCCTTATTTATTTATCCTATATGTAAAGGGTTTATCATCTCTTATTAAGGCATCTGTGGCTAATGGTGTTATGAAAGGGATTTTAGTTTGTAGAGAGGGACCCGAACTATCCCTTCTATTTTTTGCAAATGATAGCCTAATCTTTTGTAGAGCTTCGTTGGAGGATTGTGNTTTTTTAATTTATATGCTGACGTGGCATTTTTTAATGTCAAAAAATATTTTTTTATTATTAATTAGGCCACGTGGACATTAAACAAATATTATTTATTATCGCCGTTTGTCACGTCAGCAATATCCGTTTCTGATGTAACGGCAAGGACCAAAACGGAACCGTTTTTCAGGATAGGGACTAAAAGCGGTAAAAATAAAATTTAGGGACTAAAATAGAAATCGCCTAAAAATGTAGGGACTAAAATGTGCTTTTCGCCTTTATTTTTTTAATAGTTTTTTCTCTCTCTCTCTCTCACTGCCACTCAACTCCCTCTCTATCTATCTCAGACACTGCCCTCTCTTTCTCTCCACAACTTTCATCCTCAGTTCTCTCTACCTATCTCACATCTCTCACTCTCTCATTCAAAGCGTGCCACCGGAGTTCACAGCATGCCATCGGAGTTCACAGCGTGGCGAGATCGGCGCTGTGGTTCACAACGTGGCGGCGATGATCGATGATCGATGGCGGCGATGATCGATGGCGAGATCGGCGCTGTGGGTCACAACGTGGCGGCGATGATCGATGATCAATGGTGGCGATGATCGATGGCAGCGATGATCGATGGCGGCAATGAGCGTGGCGAGGTCGATCGCGGTGAGGTCGATCGATGGTCGATGGTCGATGAGCGTGGCAAGGTCGATTGCGGCGATGATCGATGGTGGCGATGATTGATCAATGATTTTTTCTTTGATTTTAGGTGGAGATCGGGGTTGATTTGATGTTGCTTTTTCTTTGATTTTGGTTGATCTGTGTGGGTGGTGATGGTGGCTGGGCGGTGATGATGGTGGCTGTTGATCTGATGTTGATTTTGGTTGATTTATGTGGGTTAATGGCTTTTGGTTGCTGATGATGGTGGTGATGGTGGTTGGGCAGTGATGATGGTGGCTGTAGGTCTATGAGAGAGAGGGGCAGTAAGGGAGTAATAATAAAAAATTGTAAAATAGGGAATATTTTATTGAATAAATGTGGAAAATAAATAAACTGATGTGGGTGTATTGTAAAAGTGGTCATGTAAAATAGAAAAAGTAGGTTTTTTCATGTAAAATAGACATAGAATTTACAAGAGCTGATGTGAATGCTCTAATTGGGATATTCTCCAAAAAACAGGAAACGTGCCACGAAATCCGAAGTTATTTTGCGCAGCCAGCTCACTCCTACCAAGTGCTTCTCTCTGCACCACCCTGTTCTGGGAATTAATCATCGTCTCTCCCTCAGCTCTTGATGTTGATCTCTGCCAACCACCCACTGCCTTTAACCAGTCTCCATACTGAATTTCCATTGTTGCGCCACTATTTTCCATAGCAAAGAAACCAACACAGTGCTTCAAGTCATGCCCAACAAAGCCACAAAAGTAGCAGAACATCACCAATCTCTCATACTTAAATTTTAACCATGTACGGTTACCTTCAGAGTCTAAAACAAAGCACCCCCTTCTTAATGGTTTAGAAACAGAGACAGACACTCTCACTCGCATAAACAAGCTTTGTGAATCATTTGACCTTTGTTTTTCCACTTCCTCCACCGTACCAATCCGACCACCAATATCTATTGCTACTTGTGGAGAAACCATATCGGTGCTCCCCAAATTTGCACCCACATAGAAGCATGATCAAGAACAACATTGGCTGCAGACATCCCTCTTTGCCATCTCTCGAGCAACAACAATTGATTATCAAAAGACCAAGGACCATCATTAAGAATCTGAGCCATCTGAAATTCAGTCTTAAACTTATACTGAAACAAATTTGCACCAACTTCCACAATCTGCAACTCAAAACCCAACCCCCAAACCCTCCTTAAGGTACTTAAAGCAGGTCTCTTATTATACGGTTTACATGTTAAAAACTTGCCTACCAAACTAAGCACACAGCTTTCAATGTCACTAATCCTCCTTTCATCAGCACTCTCAATGACTTCCTCCTCCTCAGAAGTGAGTTTTAAATTTTCTAAAATTTACCCTCAGCCATGATGCACCAAGACACTATTAGAGAGAGAGGAAAAAAAAGATAAAACTCAGCCCCTTAGGAAAACCTAAAGGAGATAAGGACTCGTTCTGAAAACGAGAGGGAGAGACTCCTACCAGGAGGAGAGAGTCATCCTACTACTTGGTAAAAGAAAGAGAGAATGATCATCTTCATTTGCTTTAAAATTGATCCATTTTTTGGTAAAGGTAAATATAATACCAGATTATTTAAAATGAGTCATCATTCTTTATATTTGGTGTAATTAAATTTTAATAATGTGGCACCGCATATACTGATATACACTCTTAAAATCATGAAAACTAAAACTAAATCATGGACCCTCTGCATTTTAAGGCAAAGGAAGAGAATCATATTCATAGTTTTATCTTGGTAACATGTAAAAAGCACATAGCAAAGAATTTATAGATCTCTTTTGCTAGTTGAACATAGCTCAATTATCCAATTAGATAGTTAGATATATAGAAAATATCCATTTAGATCTCTTCCCCCTCCCCAACTATCCAATTATCCAAGAACAACATAAAAAAATTCACTTCAAAATTAAAAACTTTAATCAACTTTGCTTGCAGGACCGCATTAAGCTTCTTCTCTGCGACTACCGCCAATTGCCCGATACCACCAAATATGACAGAATTATATCCTGGCGAGTTTCTTTATGCCACCAAATTTTAAATCTTACCTAAATGATTCCAAAAATAACATGATCTTTGATAGCATTTTTCAGTGAGATGATTGAACATGTTGGCCATGAATATATGGAAGAGTTTTTTCGTTGCTGTGACTCATTATTAGCAGAAGATGGGCTTTTTGTTCTGCAGGTAATTACACAAGTGGTGTCCTATCTCTTTCCCAGTTTTATTACAATGTTTTGGTTCTATAACTCTTTGATGGGTTAAATTTAAACATACTGCTAACCATTAAAGCTTGTTTGTGATTGTTTCTTCTTAGTTCATATCAATCCCAGACCAACGTTACGACCAGCACAGGCGAAGTGCAGATTTTATGAAGGAATATATATTTCCTGGTGGATGCCTACCTTCATTAAACAGTGTAATATCAGCCATGGCTAATGCATCCAGATTCTGGTATTAATTCATTGTTTGGTTTTATTAGTTTTTTTTTTTTTTTTTAATATTTATTTCTCTAGAAAATTAATTCAGAGTTTTGTATGTGCAGCGTGGAGCACGTGGAGAACATAGGGATTCATTACTACCAAACACTCAGATATTGGAGAAAAAATTTTGCGGGCAACCGGAGGTAAGAAAAATAATCATATTATTCCCCTGCTTCGCCTCCTGATACTAGAATAATTTCTTCACCATAAGTTCTCATAGTTTGGAATGTAGTGCATAATTAGTTAAACAAACATAAATTCTTAGAAAATAATAGAATTCTTGTTGATTATCAAAAAAGAAAATATTATAATCTTGTCCAGATTTTGTAAATCAAACATGCATAAAAAATTTTCCTATAAACCAAAAGTCCCAATGGATACACCTGTGTGCATGAATTGTACTTATTTGATGTAGTATTTGAAGATGGCAAAATGCCAGCTTGTTCTGGTGGTATCTTATGGAGTGAAGTTCTACAATATTAATTGAATAATAACGAAAAAAGTAAGCAGTTAATACATAGTTAAGCCCAAACTCATACATTTGCATTTTTGAGTTAAAGTGTCTTTATATGTTATATTAAATATTCAATTGTAATCCCTCCATCAAATGGATCAGAGCCCATGTGCGTAGCAAGGTGGCAACATCTCCCTTTCGCAATTGGATCAAGTGCATCACAAGTGTATAATATTGCACAAGGCAACCCGTAAAGCCTTGGAAAAAGGCCCAATAAATGAGTATTGTTAATGGTACTAGGTCACAACGTGGCATTAGGTTCCTATGGATATGGACATGTAGACTAGTTCCCATGGATGAGTATGTGGTTTGACATGTGGTCCCATTGTTGGTATGCAAGAGGCTCAGGGATAATGCACTAAAGAATATATATATGTGTGTGTGTGTGTGTGTGTGTGTGTAAAACTCATAGGCAAATGAGAGATAGTAAAACTTGTTTGTAACCTATGAAAAGACAATGACTCACATGTGAGGGAAAGATTGTTGGTATACACATGTAAGTGAAGTCTCACATTGAATAATAACGAGAAGAGTGAATAGTTAATAAATAATAACATAGTTAATCCAAAACTCACATGCTTAAATTTTTGGATTAAGTGATGTCCCTATATATTATATTAATCAATTAGAGTCTTCTTAAGATGTTATCTTCCTAACATGGTCCATAATTCTATTTTTTTTTTTTTTTAAATGATGCGCTCTATCAAGCAGGCATCCTACAAACATGTGCACCCCATAAGCGTAGGACCCACCTCCTTGTAAAAGTATAGTAATTTTCAAGTACTTTCGGAGCACGAAGAATTGTGCTCTCTTCTCTCATATTCATAGTGAGGTCTACTCATTAAATTTATGATAAGATTCACCATAAAGGTGAGAAAATAGAACACCATTTATCTATGCTATGAAAGTACCTAAGAATTTTTCATAAGAATTTGGTTTGATAGGGCAAGTACAGGTGATATTTTTGGAGGACAACATATCTGTGTTTGTTTGTCATTATACTAAGTCTAAAGAGAATTTATAATGTTGCACCTATTTCAAATTCTCACGAAATTCCTAAGAGCAAAGTCTCTAAATTATTATTTATCAAGAACACCGATTAAAAGGACCTTCACGCTAGTGGAATTATAATGATTTAATCTTAGGGACGTAACCCACAGGAAAAAGCCTTTGACGGCTAAAGCTTCCTATTAAACTATGTACATTATGATGAACCTGTTGAAAAGAATATACAGTAGATCACCCTAAACTTACCTAAAGTTATACTTATAGTACTTGCAGTCATGCACTAAAAGCAAGATTATGTGTACTTGTATCATAAATATATCCTAGTACAATAAATCTAAACTAGTATACAGTGTAGACTTGGGGTTTGACTAAGGTTGAACCTTAATATCTCTAGCATCCTTTTCAAACTCAAGGTAAAAACTTAAAGACAAATTAATTTTAGAAAAACAAAAAAACAAAACAAAAAAACAAAAACAAAAACAAACAAACGAAAACAAAAACAAAAACAAAAAAAAGTGAGATTTTAAAGGAAAGTGTAACCAAATTAGATGCAAAGTGGATTGAACATGGCCAAACTGAATGAAGTCCAGATGACAAGTTAGAATGAAGATAGTGACTGAGGCATGACATTGCCAATGACAGTGCACATTATGTATACGGAGGCTACAGATCAAGTGTGTGTGGACTCAATCTTCTTTATGGGTGGGACTTGTTCACTTGTGTCTTTTTGAATGCTGTCAATGCTGTTTTATTTCCGCCTTTTGCAATTCTTTTGGAGAACCGCAAAGCAAGTGTGTGATCTAAAAAACTTCACTAAAGATAGTAGAGACACATGACCCAAAAAAAAATTGCAATAAAATAAAGAAACGTGATCTAAGATGAGAGAGATATATCATTAGAAAGAAAGCCAATAGAAGAAGCTAAGAATCAGTGTGATTTGTGATACTCAGCCAAGGTGGTGAACACGTGTTAATTATGAGAGATAAAGCTGAATGCCAAGTGTAGAAGAAAAATGCACGTGCATAGTGAGTGAAATTGAAATCATCAGTATTGCCTTCATTGATTAATAATCATTGTTTTAGGCCTTTTTGGAGATTACGAATGAATGAACAAACTAAAAATTTAATATCTACATAAAAAATAAAAATAAAAATCAACTAGGAAAGCGATTGGTTTCGGAACAAAAAAAAAATTCCTGAAAAAGGTAAACAATAAAGTCATTGTGGCAAGTGCTAGAGATGACAGATGATAGGCCTAAGAGAAGGCATGTGGTATATGTTAGAGAAGACACATGACAAAAGCTAGAGATGACATGTGACAACAGCTGAAGAAGACATTGGGCAGAAACTTATGGAAAAAAAAAAAGCAAAGGATAGTGATGTAGAAGCAATTAGGCGGCAGAGTGAGAAGAAAACGAAGGAAATTAACATGGTTTAGCCCTTGCTCCTTTTTTATTATATAGGAAAGCGGGGTTTTCAAATAAGTTTTCCATGAAAGAATGAGATAATATCACTAAACCACAGACTCTTGACTTGCCTTTTGTGTAATACAATATAATTTGTTGGGAATTTAGACCATGATTGATACAAGTCAACCAATCCTATGCCAAGTTTGTTTAAGTTACCAATGATGCTTGCAAGATTAGTTTGTGGTCATCCTATCAGTTTTTTTACTTTAGCAATTAGGTCACAAAATATAACAGATTAGACGACTCAATATGGGCCTCATTTGAATTCTAAACTCGCAATTTCAATCGATCCACTGATATCAAGATTATCTCAATCAAACTACTAATTGTCAAACCAAGTGTTTATATTCCAAACACTTTGGCTGTCTTGAGCTTTCCTAGGTATAAGTCTTGTACATCAAATAATATTCAAAAACTCATTCTCGATCAACTCTTTTACAGTTTTTTAACCTATAACTATGAACCTAATAACATTATGGGAAATGTTAACTAATGCACTAAGGGCATTCGTTTATGAGCTATTTTTAGAAACATTTTATTGGAAATAGGATAAAACAATAAATGTTGTTGACTTGTTGATAGATTTTTATATTTTTCATAAAAGTGGTGTCAAAACTTTCTTATTATGGTTTATTAACAATTACCCTAAGAGCATCCGTTAACATAATCTTAAAATTATATAATAATATATACAATCCATAAACTAATAAGATTAACCTAGATTTGTAGTACGTATATATATTGTAATACAATTTGGGCTAAAATATAACAACGGCAATTGTTGTTATTATGCTCTCTTGTGTTGCATTAGCTCTCCATTGGAGAAAATATTAGAATTTTTTATAGAGATTAAATTCTATAATGATATGGTATAAAACCCAAGTTTTATCCCTTCAATCTCAATATGACACATCATCATATTACATATTATATAATAGACACAACCACACTCAATCAATTCTAATACCTATTTGAAAATCCAACTTAATTGTAAGTTTATTGAGATGTTATTATGTGTGGCAAAATCTATTGAGTTTTAAGTGAAAAGATGATGTAGCAATCTCTTATTGGATAGTGTAAAATATAGGTTTTACATCCCATTCTTACTGAATTTGGACTCTTTTTTATATACTAAAAAAACAGAACCATCCTAGAGCATTGTCAATTACTTTTTGCAAAGTAAACAATGTCAAGAAAAATTTATAAGTGCAAAATGATCGCTCTTGTAATTTTAGTTCTTTATAAGGTCTACTAAATGTATAGCCGTATACTCTTAAAACTTGCTATGAATGTTAAAAAATAATCAAGTTTTGGTAACACATATCTCAAAATTAATTTTCGATACAAGATTTTTTTTTTTTTAGTTATATTTGGGGAGGGAGATTTGATGAAGATTAGAACATGCACATGTTTTTGTTACTTTACAATAGTGTTAGGTTCTAAGGTCTTAGGAGTTTTTGTATTTAGAACTCTAATTTATAATGTTGGCAAACCATGATCAAAACAGTGTATTTAGTCCTGTTTAGAATTGCTCAAAATTGGTTTAATATTGTAAAGTTGGAATCGAGTGGCTGCAGAAGTACTTGGGACTTTCGGCCTGGCTCGATCGATCGAAAATCGCACAGGTTGAATATTCTGCAGATTTTCCAACTCAGCCCTACTTCATTAAACGTTTAGGGTTTTGTGTTTTTACCCTAGGTATATAAACTAAACCCTAGCCAAGTTTTTGAGGGTTGTCCATATTGCTTTGTTGCTCATACATTGCTGTTTTGTGTGAATCTCGTGTGAGATCTTTGAGGAGACTTCCTTTACACAAAACTTAGGGTTTTCAAGGTAGAGATGATTTCAACATCTTGAAGATCATTATAGTTGCAACAATTGGAACTTAAAAAGAAAAGCAAGCGGGGAGCTTGTAGCTGATTGAAGAATTCAAGAAAGAAGTAGTCCGTGGATTCGGAGCCTGCGCGTGGTCGTGTCAGGAAGTTTTACTGGTGGGTAGCATTAGGAAGTAGAGCGGGGAGCTTGTAGTCCTTCTGTAAGAACTTCAATTCTTTCATAGTGAATTCTGTTATGCTTTGAGGATCGGTGGGTCAAATCCTCCCCAGGTTTTTACCGAGTGGTTTCCTGGGTGATCATATCTTGTGTTATTTATTATTCCGCTGCTTTATATCTTAATATGATTATTTGATTACTTTAACCTAGAATTGCATAATTTGACTAAGTAACAACTTGGCTAATTAATCTAGGCTACGCTATCTGTGTGTTTAAGGGGTCTAAATTTCCAACAAATAGGATAGATGAGATGAAAAGGATTAAGTTTGTTATAGGAATGGGCAACTGAAAATATTAAATGGCAAATTTATGATTATTCTACATTGTGAAACTAATCTTGATATCAACTTAAGTGACTTAACCGCAAGGTTTGTATTTTGATGTCGGGGCTTTAATGTTTGTGTTCAGAAAAGTCCTTGCGCTTGGATTTGATGAAAAGTTCATGCGAACATGGGAATATTACTTTGATTATTGTGCATCTGGTTTTAAGTCACGTACACTTGGAGATTATCAGGTATGTTTATTGTCTAACGTAATATTATGCTACAAAACAACATTTTAACTCATATAAAATGTTGCTAAGATTCTTGTAAACTGTTACTAATTACACCGCTATTTTTTTCAGCGTGAAGTACCATTTATCGAAGTATTTTTTTGCGAGTTTTTTAAATTTTTTATGCAAACTAAAATAATTAATAGAAAAAATTTTCGATAATCAACCAGCAATTAAAAAAATTGTAATTTATGGTTCATGCTTTATGCCTAAACTAATTCTAGACCAACATGTGCCTTCTCCTCATCTCTCTCACCCTCTCCTCCACATCACCAAAACCATCACTTCCCTTGGCCCACTCCACACCGCAATCACTACCATATCTCTCCCATTATATAATTTAGTTTGTGCCTCTATACCCAATTCAAAAACAAAAAACAAAAAAAAAATCCATCATTTTCCAACTAATTTCTTGACACCTATCTCCTCCTCCCCGCACTCCTTACACCACAATCCATCACCCCCCCCCCCCCCCCCCCCCCCCCCCCCCCCGTTTTCCTGATTTGATGGAGATCAAACTTTCTCAGAGACCAAAAGTGCAAAGTGGTGAATAGAAAGAAAGAAAAAAGACAGAAATTTAAAAATTTCCTAGTGGGCTTTCTAAGGAGACGAAGATCTGAGAGAGGCTGATTATTGTTGTTGTTGTTTTTATTTATTTATTTATTTATGAGAAGGGCTGGGTTGATTTTGGTTAATTTTTTTGGGTTAAATGGGATTCCATGGGTTTTTAGTTAAAACCAATAATTATTGGGTCTAATTGGGTTGATGTCCATTTAACCCAACTAATAATTGGGTGGGTTTGAGTTCAATTAAAATGGGTGGGTTTGGGTAGGCAAATGGATTTGGGCTTATTTTGCCACCCTTACCTCTCAGGTCTCACCACTATTGCCACCATAATCATAGGTGGAGCTATGGGTCAAGACTTAGACAGACAACCCCTTCTTCAAACCCCATCCAAGAAACCCTCCTTCATGTGACCTTCCACCCATCCCCTCACTGGAGAGAGAGAGAGAATAAAAATAAAATAAAACCTCCTTTGTCACAAAATCAATTCCATTTGAGCTTAATTTCATGTGCATAAAAATATTTCTATAAATAAACATAAACTATTTTTTTAAGGATGTTATGCAACTTTTTAAAACCCATGAAGATGGGTAGAAAAACTTTTTAATATTGTCATATTTTAATACTTTTACAATTTTTTTCAATTTAGTTTTAAATGATCAAATTTTATGTTTAAATTTGTTATATAAGACTAATATCTAATGTAAATTTGTTATTAAATATATATAATTGATTTTTCATAACTTTTAATTATATGAAGACATATTTGTAATTAACTAAGATTATGAAGAAACTTGAACATAATAATAAGTCATGATTGAATTTTAAGTGAAATCATTCTAAGAAAATTTTGTGAATCTTTCAGTATCGTTTTATTTAAGAGTTAGGGGTTAACAATTGCTAAATTGTACTAATGCTTACCATTGGTAATATTCACTCATGAAATCACACATCTTTCACTGATGCAAATTGATGTTATTATTGACTCATGAGCTTGCCACATGTATCTTGAAATCATACTTTGTATCACACACTAGGTAATGGAACTCAGAAATTTTTGCTTCTATCTACAATGTAGGTTGTATTCTCACGCCTGGCAACTTTACTGCACTCAACAAACCATATCGAAGTTTCCATCAAGAGTGATTAAGTTCCCGAAGGAGAGATCAATCCTTCATAATAATGCTAGACCAACCTATATTTGGTTCATTTCATGTATTTGCTTTCGTTGGAAGACTTAATTGCGTTGGTTGCTTCTTCAAATGTTTATTTAATCATGGATCAAATACCTAAAACTGGTTTGAGAGTGTTTATTTAATCATGGATCAAATAGTTAACAATGGTTTGAAATTGTACTCTAAGAATGGCTTGAGAATGTTTATTTAATCATGGATCAAATGGTTAAGAATGGTTTAAGATTGCACTCAAATTCTATGGCATCTTTCTTTAATTTATTTGACTTGTTCATTTTCTAAGAATAAAATGCTTCAAAAAAAAAAAGGTAAGGAGATGCACTCTTTGCTTTATCTAGCATTCAAATATTAGAGGAGTTTGGTTTTGGCAACCTCTCTTTGCACAAATAGGGAATGCAAGTGCATTAGAATTATTTTGTGAGTATAAAATGAGTTTGGTTGGACTAATTGTACCTGAGAGAATGCAAGTGCATTGGAATTATTTTGGTAAGATTAAAATGAGTTTGGTTGGACTATTTTGTACTAAGAGAAAATGAGACTTAGTAGATTCTAATTTAATCAACTAGCATATTCTCTTCTTGCCAAATCTCTCCTACACCAATAAGAATTTATTAGTATCTTAATATGATGATAAAATATGATGATAAAGAACACTCATCATCCTATTATATTTATTTAAAAAATAATTAAAACTTTAAAAAATTATACCTACAAAACAAATTGCATTAATTTATAAACTAAACCCAAATGACGATGCCCTTGTGGTAGGCACTTTTGTGGCTTGCGATTGTGGTTTGGTACACAATGATTGAATGATGATGGTTATGCTCATTTTAATGGCATAGAAGAGCTCAAGGCTTAAGAAAAGAATATTGAAAATTCTCTAATTCAAACTAGAAAAAAAATGATAATAATAGTAATAAGAAAACTACCAAAACAAAAACAAATAAGATTACGCAGTCAGTTCTCGTCGAGTGAGGAGAGGACGTTTTCTTGGCTTGGCTCACGATAGTAATTACTTTTCATTTTTTTTTTTTTTTTCCTTTTCTTATTGAATCCGATAAAATTCTCAATGAACAGTCATGTAGTTCTCTCTCTTATGGCATGCAAAGAGAGTTGTTAAATTTAGGCTTTGTAGGGCTAAAATACCCATGCAAGTTATTGAATGTTAATTTTTTTTAAAAAAAATAAAACAAAATCAAAATCTTAAAATTAGTGGGATTTAGATGTACTTGAGCATTTGGAAAGAAGAATGAAAAAATTTTCGTCCCCTTCAACTTCGGTTTAGGCCCCAGAAAGCCTAAATTTGTTTGTAAAGTCTATCATGCAAATATTATAGGCCACATTATTGTTCTCAGGACAGATTTTTTTTTTTTTTTTTTTTTTTTTTGGGGTGGGTGAAGGAATGTGGGGATGCGAAGAATCCACACTGGAGTTCAAGAACATATTGGTTTAAAAATATTGAAGGAATAGATTCCCTCTTTTCAGTTCAAAAATTCCAATTACTAGAAATAGGTGCACACTATCTCAATTGTCTTTCACTTCCAAAAAAGGGTTCCAATGAACCTCGGGAAGAAAGGAAAGCCTATGTTTAAATTCCTCATCCCCCAATCACTCCTTCTAATTGGTTTAGGAGGACTAAAAAGCCATTATTTAAAAAATAAATAAATAAAATAAAAATCATGAGATTGATCGAAGAATTCATTCCCCCACTCGGCACTACCAATGAAAGTGCAGGGTATAACACTCAACCTATGTTTGCATATACTTTCTGCAAAATCTAGAGAGAATATCTCATTGAGAAAGAAAAACCCACCAGGACAAGTTGGCTTTCCAGCCGTCACTGACAACAATCAAAGGGCGGATTTACCACATCCAGTGCCTATCACATTGTCACACAATTTGTATAAACAGCCAATATGACAAAACAAGACAACACTTATAATCAGAATATCCTGATTTTGATTCTCAAAAAAATATATAAGAATATCCTGATTTCAACTANCCATTTCTATCTCCCATTTTTGTCACTCCGTCTTCTCCCTTTCTTCCCTTTTTTTTTTTTTTTTTTTTTTTTTTTTTTTTTGGGGGTGGGTGAAGGAATGTGGGGATGCGAAGAATCCACACTGGAGTTCAAGAACATATTGGTTTAAAAATATTGAAGGAATAGATTCCCTCTTTTCAGTTCAAAAATTCCAATTACTAGAAATAGGTGCACACTATCTCAATTGTCTTTCACTTCCAAAAAAGGGTTCCAATGAACCTCGGGTAGAAAGGAAAGCCTGTGTTTAAATTCCTCATCCCCCAATCACTCCTTCTAATTGGTTTAGGAGGACTAAAAAGCCATTATTTAAAAAATAAATAAATAAAATAAAAATCATGAGATTGATCGAAGAATTCATTCCCCCACTCGGCACTACCAATGAAAGTGCAGGGTATAACACTCAACCTATGTTTGCATATACTTTCTGCAAAATCTAGAGAGAATATCTCATTGAGAAAGAAAAACCCACCAGGACAAGTTGGCTTTCCAGCCGTCACTGACAACAATCAAAGGGCGGATTTACCACATCCAGTGCCTATCACATTGTCACACAATTTGTATAAACAGCCAATATGACAAAACAAGACAACACTTATAATCAGAATATCCTGATTTTGATTCTCAAAAAAATATATAAGAATATCCTGATTTCAACTAATGCTCACCCAACTGCCCAATCACAAAAGAAGGCATCCCCCTCAACACTGAGAAGATAGAAAAACATGATGACCAATGTTTCTGGCCAACAATATGCACAAGATGAACAAAAGGGCATCAATAAGTTCCGTTGGACAAAGCAGGCACCTTTCTACCGTATTGGAATACGGCATAAAAAAATTGACAAGAATATTTGCAGTGATTTAGCCTATATTATTAGAACAACTACCCACAGAATTTATTGGAAGTCCTTTAATTCATTCTGAAACTTTATGGCAATTGTTTTTAACAAGGACAAGTTCTCGATACTCTAAACATCATCAGAAGGCAGCCTAATCAATTAAATCACAATGAATTTATAAGTGAGACACAGCTAACCCCTGAAGTCAACATACTGTAAGTAGCTCACCTTACAAATTTCAACAGTCCACCACAACCGAGTGAAGATTAGGAAATCTATGACTTGAAAATGCCTGGAATCTGCAAAATTTGAGTGTTGGCATGGCCAGGCTGGAGAATGACCTGTCCCAGGTAAATCTGAAATTTCAACTGAACAATGTCCTCAAATCCCATTCCACGCTGAACACTCCCCCCTGCCCCCACAATGAAGCTCGTGTTCAGCCATGAGTGGACACTTCACTCCACTTTAGACCTTGCGCATCACTCCTGTACAACACAAGGGCAAATACAGGAGGAAAATGATTATGCCATCGTCAAAGTGTCAACTACCACTACGATTATCGCTACCCATTACGAAGTGATCAACCCAAGTGGCCATAGCTCCACTGCTATTAGTAAATAAACTTCACTACATCTCTGTATTCCTACTTGGTCACATCAAATCAGGCATAACTACTGACTATATTTCCTACAGCATCTCTTCTTGGTAAAAACTATATAAAAAAACAAAACTAGAACACTAATAAAATGCCAACAACAAAATAACCAAATGTAATCAAACCAACATGAATAAGGTTATAGAAGCTACCATAGCTTAAACACTACGACAAAGTAGTAGAAATTCCAGATAAGCTAGAAGAGAATTATAAGCACGCCAAATTTAAGACTACACTCAGAAGCAAATATTAAATATGAGGAGAATCTAGTACGCCTCAAAATTACTACTTATTATAGACTAGCAAAATAGATACTAGATACTGCAAACTACTGGGAATCAAGCAATCCAACCGGTCCCAAAGCGAATTGACATGCAACATGTGCCTCTCCCTCTGCTGCTTGGCATGGAAAACAAATATAACCCGCACGGTAAAGAAACAAAGATGAAGATCCAGTTGGACTTGTGGCCATCATAATTACTGTTGTTGAGCTCGGGCCTGAGCACTGCCATACCCACCATAGCCAACTTGCCCACCATGAGGACCGTTCACCTGAGTGCCATAATTTCCAGAAGTTTGTGATTGCTCGGATCTCCATGCTGCATTTCCATATCCAGAATTTCCATTTGCCTCACCATAGCCACTTCCCATGTAGCCACCACCAGACCCTTGTAGATCACCCCCACCTTGACCACCAGCATTGTTATTTGGGACACTCCCAGAACGCCCCCCAACTGCACCGTACGCACTAGGATTCCCATAAGTCCCATCACTTCCACCATATCCACCATAGCCATAACCTTGATTCCCATACCCAGTGGCTCCACTTGGTGACTGACCCGCAGGTGCAGACCCTGGGCCACCACTAGCAGCACCAGTGCTGCCACTTTGAGCACCCCAAGGAGTAGTATTCCCATAACCCATGGCACCATATCCAGATGGAGATTGAGTGCTCCATGAACTTCTAGGAGCACCTGGTGGACCACTTCCATAACCAGCATTAGGGACATTGGGGTTCCCATATGCCGCACCAGCAGGTCCACCGTAGCCAGTATTGGCACCACCATAACTACCATAACCACCATAACTAATGCCATTATTGGCAGGAGCATACCCATAGCCAGCTGCACTATACCCAGAAGAACCATAAGGAGGAAAACCACCTCCAGTACTCTGTTGCTGCATGTACCTACTTGAATCCATTCGACCATCATATGAATTTGGATTGCCACCAGACACCCCATAGCTCTGATAACCACTACCAACTGCACCACCACCACCTGCCCCACCACCCATAGCACGGTTACCACCACCAGGATTGGCATCTTTAGGAAGAGCCCGCTTTACCTCTACTTGCTTACCATTCAAATCATGAAAGTTTTTGTGCAAAACCCTATCAACAGCCTCCTCTGTGTCAAAGGTAATAAACCCAAACCCACGAGGGCGTCCAGTATTCTGGTCATACATCACTACTACGTCAGTTACATGGCCATAAGCCTCAAAATACTGACGGAATCCTTCTTCACCTAAAGTGGGCGGCAATCCTCCAACAAATATCTTCTTGGTTCTGAAAGCTCCGCCACCCCCAGAGTTCCTGGCAAAATTAGGATTTCCAGCTTTAGCAGAAGTCTGCTGCTCCTCTCTTGATAAGGCCCTCTTAGCCTCAACCTGATGAAACATAAAAACAAGTATTTATGATGTGATGCTTAAGTAGAGAAATAGTAGAGCCAAGTGTTAACATCAAATCATGAAAAAGAGCCACTAGAAGTAAAAACAAAGAGTATCAAAACCTTGGGAACAATTCAGATAGTCACACATATGTGATACCTACAAAATGAAAACAATACACAAGAGGCTCATATTGCAACCAAAAGGATCCTTATTTCCACTATATTGTTGTAAGAAAGGACATAAACAGCCCACACAAGGAAGAAAGATAATACTGGTATGGCTACAGAAACCTGCTTTTATCAGATATGCATTAAGATGCATTCTTTATTGATTATAGATATATGCAATTTTATTTTTTATTGTTATTTTAAAATATAGAGAAACATGAAATCACCATTAAAAATGATAAGATATGTTCATAACTCAGCTCAACACCCATGAACTTTGATCATTATATGTGAAAATCCCATTCTGCAAGCACAAACCACTATTATTAAGATAATGTGATGGTTTACCATAGTAAAAGGACTGATACTACAACTCAAACTAAAACAATCTATGAGATTGACTTTGACGCACAAAAGATGCAGACATGTAAAAAGTTGGAAGAATTATAATAACTAAGGGTGGCACTGTTCAACACACAGAACGAATACAACCAAATACATCAATCACCAATTCACAAAACATCCAAGGATCTACATTAAGCCAGGAACAAGGGTGAATAAGAACTAAAATATTCATGGATCTATCAGCAATAGTTAACTAGGAGCGCAAGATAGTTACTTTTGCTGATGAGCAAGGGCATTTGCACATCCTGTAAAAATGAAACCTATGTTTTAAGTTTCCAAATAGCATATCAGGGCACAAAGTCACTCCTTGAAACAGATCAACGACAAATACTTTATACCCTATAACCCCAAGTGGCCAATTCACTCCATTAACAAAGAAATTACAAACTTGAAGAAATTTCAGAAAAATTTCTCCCATGTTTTTCTTTTGTTTTCCAGAAACAATACACTTCAGTTCTCCAGAACATGTCCAAACAAGCTTAATACGAAGTATACATAAATGGATGTGCAAAGTAAAATCACTTGATCATCAAAAAGAACACTACTTCCACTTAAGCCACAAATATATACTTCCAAAATTATTAAAAAAACCTACATTCAGAAGACCTAAACAAACTGAAATCTCATATACAACAAGAGTTCAGTTGAAAGAAGATATAACAAACTTACAATGTCATTAAGAAATGGTCAACCATTAACCCCAACCAAAGATAAGAAACAATCAAAAAGAAGACCAACCACCAATGACATCAAACCTTCTAAAATCTATGATAGCATCACAAAACATAGCAAGCCACAAAATGCGAAACATATAAGTATACATGAGCACTAGCTATGAAGAATTAGCATCCAAAATTAATTAAACCAAAAAAAAACATTACTGAACAAAACTAAACTAAGAAACAACATTACAGATTAAACTTTTTTTTGATAATTCAACAGTTGGAGGAGTGACAATTGAGCTACAAGACTCTTGGCAAGACTAAACTTAGAACAACAATGGAAGCGCCAACAGTAACAAATACACTAAATAATTTCCCCCAAAAAAACACTCGAGCAACATAAACACCAATTATGAAGAATGAACGCCAAAATAATTTGAGTTCAAAAACAACATTATTGAACAAAATAAAATGAGAAACCACATTACCCCATCACGATTAAACTCAGAAACAACAAAATCCCAAGAACAAACATCAGTGGCAGCATAAATTAAACAGAACCACAATTTCGCAACAAGAACATAAGATTTCCAAAATACCCAAAAACTCAAAATTTCCACACAAACAAGCATTAAAAAAAAAAATTGAAGCAGAACCACAATAACCCAATAAGAAAACAAACATACAAAAAAGACCCAGAAGCCGAATCATTACAATTACCCCCGGACAACAAAAACCCAGGAAATAAAAAAGAAGAAAACCCCATTATAGGTGTGAGTCAGACCGTTCTGGCGTCAATGGTGTGCTTGTCCTGAAGAACCCTATCGAGAATGGAAGGATCTGCAAAGACAACAAAGCCAAATCCTCTGGGTCTACCAGTGGTCTTGTCTTTCATGACCACAGTCTGGACCACATCACCATAGTTCTCAAAGTACTCCTTCAGCTTTTCCTCAGTGGTCTCCCATGAAATCCCACCTATGAATAACTTCCCCTGATCTGAATCCATTTCCAACAATCACCCAATACCACAAATAAACCCCTCCTTCTCTGTAAGCTTCCTTTGCTTCTCTTCTCTTCTCTGCCAAAGTGGGTTTTTGGGGAGTTGGGGGATTTGGGGAGAAAGGGTTTGTGGCCGTCGAGAGAGAAAGAGAAGAAGAAGAAGAAGAAGAGAGAGAAGGGATTTTTATGGTCGTCTAATACGTACGAGGGAAAAGAAAATAATGTTAATAATTTGTGAGTTTTTGTGTGTGCTAACCAAAAGTAATCACTTTGGACGGTTGCGATTGGTTCCTATTGGCGTTGCCCTCGTGGGGGACTGTCTTGAGTCTTTTGACTATGAGACATTAGATGCTGTAAGAATCCAAGTGAGTCGATTTTTTTTTTGTAAAGAAAATGGTAATAGATTTTATTCATTTAATATCATGCTATATACAATGAGAAAGAAAAAAAAAAATCAGACAATGGTCTCTTCATTCTCTTTTGCAAATTACAACACTAGTAAGAGCTAGAACAATATAATTATATCTATAAAAAAAAAAAGTATACTAACAAATTGTCCACAAAATCAACTTAATATCCTTCAACATCCAGCAATCCCCTTCCAAAGAACACAGCCTAATCTTGATTGTATTGACCTCCATGAACTCCATAGTGTAAGTAGCAGTAGCAGACCATAGACTTCAAAGACCAATTCATTTAACTTCTATAAACTAAACATGCATGGCCAACCTAAATGAGTTCCAATAAGGAGCATGAAGCCAAACGACTTGTGCAAAGGAACATTCTCAAAGCAGGTGTATACATAATTTAGTTGGATTAGAGGTTGAAGTCGTGTTTTCTTTAGAAGCATCATCAATGGTTGTCAAGTCTAGTTTTCACTTTTTCTTTTTCTTCTTTTTCTTTTTCTTTTTTATGAACAAATCTAGTTTTCACATAATCGAATATTAATTTTGATTTTATTTGGAAAAAAATGAAGTTTGAATTCATTACAAACGAGTGATGCTATGTTTATCCGTTTTCACAACAAATTTTATGTGACAAGTTGTCACTAGTTTTAATTCTTGTTCACCATTGAAATTTTTTATTTTATTTTTTTTGTTTACCGGTAACAATCAGTAATAACTTGTCACATAAGGTTTGTTCTGAAATTGTTGTAAACATAGCATTTCTGTTACCAAACTAGATTATATGTTCATAATTGGTTCATTTTTTGTCAAATAAAGTCAAGCTTATTTACGAGTTACTTGATGAATCATGAGGAACAATGCTGTATTTAGGATTTGATATGAGTGTAGAGTTTAAATTTTTACCTTTTTAAAACTAGGTTTAATTTGTTATCTTTGAAATTTTAAAGTTTAATTTGTTATACTCCCTAAATGGTTTAAATTATAATTTTTCCAAAAAATAATAAGTAAATAAATAATAAAATTGAGCATATTTTTTTCATTCAATACAAATAAGAAAAAAGGAAATTAATAAAACTTAAAAATAAAAATTGAATAATATATAAATTTTAAGTTTATTGTACAAAAGTTCACTAGTCTAATAATTTCACCCAAAGAAAATGCTAATGCCATCGACCAAATATTAGCCTCAAGTGCACATGTTGTAGTATATAAAGTACACAATGAAGTTAACATAATATTAACCTTTAGAAGTTCTTAAGCAATCAAAACCCTAGCTTTTTAATTTTTGTTATGTTTATTTTTCCCTAAAAATGTTTTTTTCTAACGGCAAAAGGAGAGGTGGGTAACAGATCCTTAACGGAAGTTACTTTAGGTTGGTAAAGTGTTAAGTTTTGAACCATGGGTAGGCAAAGTGAAAACGAGCCTAACCACAGATGGGTTTACTGTAATTATCCCATTTTTTTATATCAAGAGCAAAAAAACGAATCACTTGAATTCAAGCAAGCCATACTTAGTAGCAACTCAGTAGTCGCCTCTAGAAAACAATTGTTACGCTCTTGAAGTTGCAAATCTATGACTTCAAAGAATAGATCAACACGATAGTGATGTAAATTTGTAATTTGTGGGGCGTTGCATCGTGGCCTTACACCAACTACAAATATTCCATCCATGTTCAAGATAGGAATATCATGCTTGCTACAAAATGAGAATACTTCAGTCAATAGAGCTTCCCATTCATTGTCTCTCATCATTTGCAATCATTGCTTAGACACTTTGACAAGTGTCATAGCATTTACAATATCTTGATTTTTCTTTTGCAATGCTATTGACAACTCATTGTGATCCCCAAAATATTTTTCATCAAGTGTAAAGCAAAGGAAAATTCAAAAGATAGACTTAACCTTAAAATAGATCAAGCTTCAACTTTGTGCTTAGAGAATGATATCCTTTTGAATCATCTCAAGTACATCAACTGTGGAAGAGAATATCAAAATCAAGTTGAGGGTTGTCCTATAATGTGGTCCCCAATGTCTATCACTAGCATGTTTAAGACTTGTCTCTTGGTTTAAATCTTGCCCACTTTCAAGTTCACCCAAGTTTAATGCTTCTGTAAATTGGCAAGTTGTGCATTTCATAAAAAATTCTCGTTTTTTACAAGAGGCTCCAACAATAGTTACTATTTTACTAACAAAGCTAAAAAATTTAGCAATATCAATATGCTTGTTAGCAACAACTACAAAAGTCAACTGAAGTTGATGAGCAAAGCAATGGACAAAAAATGCTGATTTATTCTCCTTCAGAATTAAAGTTTTAAGACCATTGAATTCACCTTGCATGTTATTGGCCCATCAAACCTTTCCCACGTAGTCTTGATAAACTCAATGCATATTTACAGAATAAAAATTTAATTGCAGCTTTTAGAGACAACGCGGAGGCTACATGTACAATACCAAAAAATCGCTCTGTAACAATTCCCTTTTTGTCCACATAACGGAAAACAACAGCCATTGTTCTTTTATTGAGATATCACAAGACTCAGCAACTAAAATTGAAAAGAACCCACTGTCAAGATCTTCAATAATGGCATTGGTAGTTTTATATGTAGCTGCATTCACAATGTATTTTTGAATATCAGGACGAGTTAAATTGCTATTTTTTGGAGTTTTCTACAACACTTCATTAATAACATTATTATATCTGCCAAAAATTGTAAAAGCTCAAGGAAATTTCCTTTATCACTTCAATTATCAGATTATCACGACCACGAAAAGCTAACCCCTAATGCAAAAGGAATCTTATGCAATCCACTATTGCATTTAACTGAGTCTGATATTCAATCTTATCTTGATTTGACTGTTTAACAAAAACACTTTAAATGTGTTGATTTTGCTTCATTAGATTTTCACCATTCTTAAGAGCTTGGTTATGGGCACTATTAACACCTCTAACATGTAGGTCTAGCTTTTCTTTCTTATTCCAACAATTCAATCCCTTTGTCGTAAAACTGTCACCTCTAGATTGCACAACAATATCTTGTCTAAATAGATAACAATATAAAAAATATGCAGCATCCTTTTCAATACTATATTCCAACCAACTTCTATACTCTTCAAATCATTTAGGATTAAATCGGAGCATAAGTTCACCAATTTTTGTTTAAGGAAAATTGTGTTCATGAGGTTGACAAAGTTTTTTTGTAAATAATATCTTCTTATTTCATCTTGATCATTAGGATGATAAAATGAATTCTTTTTAATTGCCCAGGGTTTGAAGGAAGATTGTTCACATCAACACGACCATGCTTAGAAGATGAATCTTGAGTAAGAGATGAATCTTGGGTAGGAGATGAATTTTGTGGCCTATGGGGTTTCCTTATTACAAATTTGTCCATAGTACTAGCAAAAGTACAAAAAATAAACTATAAGTTCATTTGACATATTTTTCTAATACGATAAACATATTAATTATTGTTGTTAAGTGATTTTTTTTTTGCAATTCTTTAATTTATAAGTTTACAATTCTTTAAATGTTTTATATTTTATTGTCCTTTAGTGTTAATGTATTGACCCACTCATATAGCCAATAACCTCTCACAAGTCACAAATTTAGTCAAATAGTCTAAGTACAAAAGACAAACTCATAACTCAAAACTTTATATCAAAACAATACAAACACTTATAGTAACAGTTACTACACATAGAAAACAAAACTATTGCCAATGACTCAAAACTCAATTAACAATCAAAACACTATAACCCATTAACCCCACCCCCTTCCCCCTCCCACAGGCCCACACACACACAGCCATATATATGGCAAGACATGTGAGTGAGAGATGGAACTTTGAAGAAGACACATGGACAAAGAGGCAAAAACAAAGCAATAATAAGAACATAGAGAGAGAGAGAGAGAGAGAGAGAGAGAGAGAGTCAAAACACTATAAACACAACTTTCATAGTGAAAGAAAAAGAGAAAGAGAATGCTAAAAAACCAGATCAAGTGGTGATTAAGTGGCAGCAACAGCATATTAGGGACTGTCTAGGCGGTGGCAGATCATGGGCTACGTAGCAGGGATTAAGTGGCAGCAGCTGCAGATTATTGAGATTAGCTAGGGACAGTCGAGGTGGCAACAAATCATGGGGCTACACAGTGGTAGATTTTGTGTGTATGAAGTGGAGGCAACCTTTTCCTTTGGATTTGGAGAGTGAAGAAGGATAGTGGGAGACTTTGGAGGCTACGCAACAACAAATTCTTAAATTCATTTGACCCTTTTTTTTTTATGATTTTTCGAAATTTGATTTTTGGGCTTTTTATTTCTAAGATTAAAGACCAATTTTTTTTTTTTTTTTCAGAGTTTAAGCTAGGCTTTTAAAAAAAGGGTCAAGTTCGAAGGTGAGGGTCTACAAATTTGTATTATAAGGGGTTCAAAACAATTTTTTTATAAAAATATTNCATCATTTTCCACACAAAAAAAAAAAAAAAAAAAAAAAAGACAATAACATCTTAAGAAATAATTAAAACATATACACAATTTTTATTAAATAAAAAATCCATAATAATTTGTTTATAAATAGTGAATTCATATAATAATTTTTTAGCAATTTCTTGCTATAGTTTCTTTTATGTGAATTTTATTTCCTTTTGTGAAAAAGTTAGAATATATATATATATATATATAAACAAAAAGAGGAAGAATAATAATTAGATTAAGTACAAACAAACTCATAATGATTAAATTGGGGTTTCCAGACAAATGGATTCAGTGGGTGATGGGGTGTGTAACCACTCTTCCTTTTCCATTCTCATAAATGGAAAGAATATGGCAAGATCCAGCCATCTAGAGGAATCCAGCAAGGGGATCCCCTTTCTCCATATCTGTTCTTATTATGTGCAGAAGGTTTTACTTCTTTATTGAAGAAAGTAGAGTTGGATGGTCGTATCAAGGGAGCTTCTATATGTTAAAGGGCGCCTAGAATATCAAATCTAATGTTTGCTGATAATTCAATAATTTTTTGTAGAGCCACTAGTGAGAGGTTGGGGTGATTAATGAAGTTTTACAGACCTATGCTAATGCTTCTGGCCAATGCATTAGTATGGAGAAATCCTTGGTCTATCTCAACAGTAACACTTAAGATGGGAAAAAAGCAGAGATTGTGTCATTGTTAAGGGTGAAGGTGGTGGATAGATTTGAATTGTATTTGGGGTTACCTACTCTGGTGGGAAGGCAAAGTATCAAACTTTTTCCTATCTAAAGGATAGAGTTTGGAAAAAAAATTACAAGGGTGGAAGGTATGATGCTATCAAGAGCAGGCAAGGAAGTATTAATCAAGACAGTTATACAAGCAATTCCTACATATATTATGGGGTTTGCCTATTGCCGGTTAAACTGTATGAGGAGCTAAATGCTTTGTGTGCTAAATTTTGGTGGGACAAGTGGGAAATGAAAGAAAGATCCATTGGAAGAATTGGGGTAACCTAACTCAACTAAAGGCTGAAGAAGGGATGGGATTTCGAGACTTGAGGTTGTTTAATTATGCTATGCTAGCTAAACAAGGCTAGAGATTAATGCAGGACCAAAATTCTCTCTTCTTCAAATGTTTCAAAGCTAGATACTTTCTGAGATGTCAATTCTTGGATGCTGTTGTGTCTCCAAATTGTTCGTATGTATGGCGAAGTATTATGGCTACCATGCCAATTTTGAGGAGCGGTCTTGTAGGCGTGTGGGAATGGTGAATCTATAAAAGTTTTGGTAGATAAATGGATTCCTAATTATCCATCAAATAGGGTGCTACATTCGGTTCATGAGGGTGAGGAGGATTGGAGGGTTTCGGATCTTATTGATTCGGATTTACATGGGTGGAGGCAAGGTGCCATCATGGCAATATTTAATAGAAAGGATGCAGAGGCTATATGTAAAATCCCCTTAAGCCATGGCGTGTGGCTGATGCTGTGGTATGGCTGCATAATAAAGAAGGAGCTTACACAATTAGATCCGGGTATCATGTGGCAAGAAACGTGTTGAGGGAATGGGCTGAAAGTTCGATAGGTGCTAGGCAGCAGTCATGGAAGAAATTGTGGAGAATAAGGGTGCCTAACAAAATGAAGGTATTTACTGGAGTGCTTGTCATGAGATACTGCCAACCCGTGTAAACTTGGCAAAAAGAAATATAATTGGAGAGAATTTATGCCTTTGCTGTCAAAGAGATCCAGAGACTATGCTTCATGCCGTTTGGAGTGTCCAACAGCCCAAGATGTGTGGCCGCGTAGTTCCATCGTGATGTAGAAATGTGCCACTAACTTTCATGATTTTGTGCAACTTTTTGAGGTGTTGTTGCATAGACTTGACGCAGCTGGGATAGAGTTCTTTGTGGTGCAAGCTTGGACCGTGTGGAACCAGAGGAACTCAATGGTGCATGGCAGACAGATGAAGCATCCTTACTAGCTGAATAGAAGAGCGGCTGATTACATGGAAGAGTATAGAACGGTGCAGGAGCAACTGGTTGTTTCAAATACCACATCAGGCGAACACCATTGGCGACCTCCACCTCCAAAAATGTATAAGCTAAATTTTGATGCAGCTATGTTCATGGAGCAGCAGCGTTCTAGTTTTAGAGCTATAATCAGAAATGTACAAGGGAAGTAATGGTTGGGATGTCAGCTAAGGGGCCCTATGTGAGAAATAGCGAAGAGGCTGAAGCATTGGCAGGTCGACAGGCAGTGGTTTTTGCCATGGAAGCTGGATTTTCAGAGCTTGTAGTTGAAGGCGATAACAGCATAGTGATGAGAGCCATATCGGGTTCGTCTTGTCATAACTCCTGGCTTGGACATATATATGATGATATTTGTGTTTATCTGAATGGGTTGCAGCAGGCTTCAATAAGTTGTATTAAGAGAGGGGGAATATGGTTGCGCATTCTTTAGCTAAGTATGCAAAAAATATTGATGATGTAGTCTATTGGATAGAGGATTCACCACCACCGTCAGTGGAGGCTTTGTACCAAGATTCTTTATTGAACGAATGAATGCCTTGTTTTTAAAAAATAATAATAATAATAATAAATAAATAAATAAAACTCACAAATTAGGAGTGTTTTGAATTAAAAAATTTTGTCAAGGTCAGCGGTGGAATATAATGACAGAATGGCTGATAGGTGCTTGTCCGGGCATTTGGAGATCAAAGATCGATAAATCACTGGTTGCTAAGCGAGAGTGCGAAATCAAAAAGGTAAAAATGAATTGAGAAGAGAAAAGAATAAACTAAGAAAGTGATTTCGATCCAACCACCATTTTAGTGAGTTAGATTCTGATAGCTTGTTGTTCCTTAGATCTAAAAAAAACAACCTTCTCGTACCTATTTTACCCTTAGGTTCTTATTGGATAACGAATCCGAGTCTAATTGTGCCAAAAGTGAACCTATTTAACAATGACATAATCTAAAGTAATAATATTTAAATGAAGTGTTAAAAAAAAAAAAAAAAAAAAAAAAAAAACTAGAACATTTGATGTCTAGTATATTATAAAATAAAATGTTAAAATAAATAAATAAAAAGCTTTATGAGTTTCTAAAAATTATATTTTTAGCACCACAAATGTAAATGCTCTTAGGCCTCGCTTGAGAGGAGGGAATAGAATAGAATATAAAGAATCATTTTAGAATATTCTTTTATTCCCTTGTTTGAGAGTTTTAATGGAGGAAATAGAAAGTCTATTCCCTTGTTTGGGAGTTTAAGTGGGAGGAATGGAATGGGTAGGGGGAATACTTATTCTTCTCTATTCTCTTAAAATCTCAAATTTTCATTCCCCCGAAATTGGAAGGAATAGGAGGGAATGAAATTAAATTTAATAATTTTTACTAAAACTCCCAAAATACCGCTTTATATTCAACTCTTTATTTTAAAATAGGGGTCTAATAGTAATATTGTCATAAAATGATTCTATTCCATCCCTTCATGCTACTCCCAAATAAGATTACTTACATTCCATTCATTTTCATTTCTTTCCATTCCCTTATTTAAAACATCCAATCAATGTTACTTAATTCCATTCCATTTCATTCTTTCCCTTACTTAAATACATTCTATTCCATTCCATTCTTTTCCATTCCCTTATGATTATTCTTTTCCATTCCATTCTCTTCCCTTATGAACTCCCAAGCGGAGCCTTAATGATCAATGTGAAAGAGTAACCACATTCACTAATCACTAAGTATTAATAGTACTAAGCAACTAATAAGTTGGAACAGGTCCATAATATTAATAATTCTATATCATAAATAGGATAATGGAGCATCAAGCTCTCAACTCCACATCTAAGAGCATTTGCATCTCTTATCAAAAAAAAAAAAAAAAAGGCATTTGCATCAATTAATGCAAAATAGAAAAATGTATCTAATTTACACATTCAATCTCCAAAATCACCCACATCAGTCGAGATAAAAATGTGTAAATTTGCATTACAGTAACTGTATAAATTTAAACTGACATTATTCACTTTGTATACAGTTTTTTTTTTTTTTAATGTATCCCCAAGCTAAAGAAAAAGAGTGAATAATGGTTGTTGTATATTAAGAAAAAAAACAATTAAAAAAATCAAGAAAATTGATATTTTAATAAAATATAGTATGAAATAGATAATCCGACGTGAAGTATTTTGAAAATGAGTAACAAAATAATTTTTTTTCAAAAAAATAGATTCTTACGCTAAAAAAAAAAAAAAAAAAAAAAAAAAAAAATTGCACAAGTTGACGGTGAATACTCTAAAATGAATGATATCCATGCGAATTACTCTCAGCCAATCTGAGCTGAGAGTAACTTTGACTTCAACAACCCAGAGAAGCTAATAAGAACACACCTCTCACTATAGTAACCCTGGAATATCCATGGAAGTACCATCATATTAATTTGACTTCAACAACCCAGCAAAATTCTGCCATTTGATTATGATTATAAGGTATTTTGGCATTTTGGGCGCCTCCATTAAGGACTAAATTAAACTCGGTTGCTCTCAAGGGACAAAATCAATGATTTTGGGTATCTTTTACATCCAAGTTATTCCTATACAACCATAAGGACTAAACGCCAAAATAAAACACAATTTTGACAATGAATATATATATATATATATATGTTGTCTTACATGCAAAATCTTCTAAGGACTAGTTGAAATGGAGTCACTGATCTATGGGAACAGAGAAAGAATGCTAGGGATTTCCTAACCTATTCCAAAAAGGAGGGTTGGCTTAAGGCTTCGCTTCTGCCTTGTGATGATGACAACTTGAAAAGTTGTAAAATCTTTTCGTATTTCATTTCCATGTCGCGTCAGCAAGAACAGAACAATATAAACGGATTTTAACAAGTACAATGAAAATCTTGAAACCATTTCTTTCCGTAAACTTTAACCCTATTATCTATCACCTGAGTTTTTTTTTTTTTTTTTAATGATAGGAACTGAATTTTTGTCATAAGGGTATTCTTGGAGGGAATTGTTTTCACTTTTCACACAATATTTTTATGGTGTATAAGAAAGCACTGAGAGCTTTGGAAGAAGAAGAAAGGAAAATCAAGCTAGAGAGAATATTTGGAATGAAGAAAATATCTGAATTGTATTGAAATAAAATGTATCTGTACATGATCTGGTTAAATACATAAAACAGAGCAAACAGAAATTCCCAGAAAGAGTGGAAACGGTTACAGCACGTGTTTGGTTAGTTAAGTCACGTGTGAAGTGCTCTTACTTAAAATATAACACTAAACTACAAGCGTTTACAATGTATAACTAAAAACTACAAAGCTATGCTGTCGTTCAACTTGTGCAACTTGTGTTTGCATCACTGCACTTCTTACTTCTGTTTCTTCTGCTGTGTTCAACTTGTGCAACTTGTGTTTGCATCACTGCACTTCTTGCTTCTGTTTCTTCTGCTGTTTCCTTGCTTTCTGTTCTGAATCATTATCTTGATACGCCCCCTCAAGATGACAATCTGGACTGTGAATGTTCACAATGTTCATCTTGGCAAGTAAAACTTTCAATTGGTGACCACTGAGGGCTTTAGTAAGCAGATCAGCTAGCTGTGAGTGAGTAGGAGTGAAGAACAATCTTATGACTTTATCTTCAACTTTGTCCCTGACCAAGTGACAATCTATCTCTATATGCTTGGTCCTCTCATGAAAGACGGGATTCTCACCAATATATATAGCTGCTTGGTTATCACAAAACATCATTGCAGGCTTTGGATGACACACTTCTAAATCCTTTAAAAGAGCCAATATCCAAGTCATCTCACACACTGTCACTGCCATGGCTCGATATTCCGCTTCTGCAGATGATCTAGAGACAATGGATTGCTTTTTGGACTTCCATGAAATCAGAGAATTACCCAAAAATATGCAATAGCCAGTGGTGGATCGTCTAGTGTCAACACAGGATGCCCAATCTGCATCTGTGAATGCCTTCAAATGCAAATCCGAAGTGGAGGATAACAAAATACCTTGTCCAGGACTTCCTTTGATATACTGTAACACTTTATAGGCTGCATCCAAGTGAGGTTTTCTTGGTTTGGAAAGAAACTGACTCAGTTTATTCACTGGATATGTGATATCTGGTCTGGTAATAGTCAAATATATCAATCTGCCAACCAATCTTCTATAAATGCCAGGATCAGGTAACAATTCCCCATGGTATTTGCTCAATTTCAGGTTTTGTTCCATAGGAACTTTGCTAGGCTTGCAGCCTGTCATGCCTGCATCTTTGAGCACATCCAAGGCATACTTCCTTTGACACAAGGAAATGCCTTTAGCTGACCTAGCAACCTCAAGACCAAGGAAGAATTTTAAATTTCCAAGGTCCTTTAATTTGAACTCTTGGTCCAGGAACATTTTAAGTTCTTCAACAGCTTGAATATCATTGCTAGCTATGAGAATATCATCCACATAAACTAGAAGAGCTGTGAATGACTGATTAAACTTCTTGGTAAAGAGGGAATAATCTGACCTTGACTGTTTGAAACCACATTTGAGAATGGTGGATGAAAATTTGGAGTACCACTGCCTTGATGCTTGCCTAAGGCCATATAAGGACTTGTGCAGTTTACACACAATGTTCTTCTCTTTGCTGTGGAATCCTGGAGGCAGCTGCATATAAACTTCCTCATGAAGCTCTCCATGAAGGAAAGCATTGTTAACATCAAGCTGAGTGAGGTGCCAGCCCTCACAGCAGAAATGGCAAGCAAGGTCTTGACAGTTGTCATTTTAGCAACTGGGGAAAGGTCTCAGTGAAATCCAAACCTTCTGCTGTGTAAAACCTTTAGCTACAAGACGGGCCTTATACCTTTCCACTGTGCCATCAGCCTTATACTTCACTTTATAGACCCATCTGCACCCAATGGCTCTTTTATGAGATGGTAAGGGAGTAAGAGACCAGGTCTGGTTGGATTCTAAGGCAGCAATTTCAGCATCCATTGCAGATTGCCATTTGGGATCTTGAACAGCCTCATGATATGAATGTGGTTCAGAAACAGCAGTGATAAGAGAGCAAAAGTGGGCATAGGATGGAGATAAAGTAGATGAACCAAGAAATTGGGATAAGGGATATTTTGTACCTGAGGTGTGGGAAGCTGAACCAGACTTGATGGCATGATTGGAATGGGGAAGCTGATCAGTAATAACATTGCTACATTTAAAGTCTTTCAAATAGGAAGGAGGCTTAGACACTCTAGTAGATTTCCTCAAGGATGGATTTGAAGGAATAATAGGAAGGTCAGTGTTCAAGGGATTAGGACTATGAGAAGAAACAGTAGGCAAATCACAAGATGCAGAAATAGAATCATCAGGTAAAGGAGAATGAAGTATAGAATTTGAAGGCAAAATAGGCAGGTTTGGATCAGGTATGGACTGAGTGATGACAGAATCAGAATGTGTGGTTAAAGGAGAATCAAACAAGGCAGATTGAGAGATATCAGAAGTATCTAGAGGAGGAAAAAGATGAGGAAAAGTGATAGTGGAGTGAGGTGAGGAAGAATAAGTAGATGAAACAAAGGGAAAAACAGTCTCATGGAAAATCACATCTCTAGAGACAAAAATTTTCTTAGTGACTAGATTGAGTAGTTTGTAACCTTTGACACCAAAAGGAAAACCAGAAAGACACAAGGAATAGACCTAGGATCAAATTTGGATCGGTTATGAGACAATGTGGATGCAAAACAAAGGCAACCAAAGACCTTTAAGTGAACAAATGAAGGTGATTTGTTGTAAAGCTTCTCAAAAGGAGTTTTATTGTCTAAAAGGGAGGAAGGCAGTCTGTTGATAATGTACACAGCAGTCAAAATACATTCACCCCAGTAGGAAATAGGTACATTAGACTGAAATTTTAGTGCCCTTGCAATGCTTAAAATGTGTTGATGTTTCCTCTCCACAACAGAATTTTGTTGTGGAGTGGCAACACAAGAATGCTGATGTATAATGCCATGAGTAGCAAAGAAATCTTTAAGAAAGAATTCATGAGCATTATCAGTTCTAAAGGCTTTAATGTTGATGTGAAATTGAGTGGAAATCATTTTATAAAATGAGATTAATAATGGTCTAGTTTCTGTTTTGGACTGCATAAGGTATACCCAAGTTGATCTAGTTGCATCATCAACAATGGTGAGGAAATATCTAAAACCATTATGAGTGGATTTTGCAAAAGGACCCCAAACATCACAGTGAATGAGATCAAAGGCATTAGCAGATAAATGATTGAAAAATGGGAAAGGAAGTCTTTTGTGTTTTGCAATGGGACAAAGTGCACAATCTTTATTGCTGTGTACATTGGTTACATCAGGAAGAAGCTTACACAGAACCTGGAGTTTAGCATCTGAAACATGACCTAATCTAAGATGCCAAAGATAGGACTTAGTGGTAAAAGGAGTATCCACAACATTATTTGCAAAGGAATTTAGAGCAGAACCTAATATAGAAGAAACAGTTGAAATTGAATTGCAATACTCTGAAGACTGTAGCAGGTAGAGATTGTGATGCAGCTTACCCACTCCAATCGTTTTCCAGCAAGAAAGGTCCTGTATGAGACACATATTGGGCAGGAAAATGAAACAGCATGACAGACTTTTGGTTAGTTGACTAATGGATATCAAATTAAAGGTGAAGGAAGGAACACAGAGAACATTTTCAAGAAGTAGACTAGAAGTAACTTGAATAGTTCCTATGTGTGTGACAACAACTCTTTCTCCATTAGGTAATTGGACAAAAGTAGTGATAGAGCTAGTAATTTTAGTGAACAAATCAACTGAATGGACTATGTGATCTGTGGCACCCGTATCAAGAACCCAAGTATCTTGATTATGTGCTGTTTTATCTGAAGGATTCACAGTAAAGATAGAGTGTTGCATGCTCAAACATATTGAGGTTTGAAAAGGATCATCCAAAATACCTGAAATAGCAGAATTAGCTGTGTGAAGTGCTTCATCAGAATTACCAGAACTGGACACAGTAGAGTTCAACAGGGAAATCAACTGCTGATATTGCTCTGAAGTGAAAGAAAAATTGTTGTTCTGATGCTTCTGATGCACTGCTTCAGTCTGAGTTTGATCACAATCTACCATGATCTGATTAGCCATAGGAACTCTTCCCTTCTGCTTGTAGCCTGGTGGAAATCCAACCAGCTTATAGCATTTTTCTTTGACATGTCCAACTTTTCCACAGTAGCTGCACATAGGCCTTCCTTTTCCTATATTCCCTTTGAAGTTCTTGCCAGGAAAAGAAACTTGATTGAAACCTTGATTGAAGGCTTGATTCTTAACTGCTAGAGCAGTGGATTCCACTGAAGGAAATGGCAAGAATGAACATTGGAAATTCGTTGCCTTTCTCCTGGATCACCAAAGGAAAGCAAAACAATTTTTTTATAAAAATATTATATATATATATATATATAAATTTTCGGGTTAGGGGGTACATTTGAACCCCCTGACTACAACATAGCACCGCCCCTATGTTATGTGCAATAACCGATAATTCCAACATCTCAAAAAGATGTTAACTTTTGAGGGAAATTACACTTTACTATGCACCAAATTATACTTTGCATTCTTAACTATTCAAATGCACACTTTGCACCCTAAACTATCACATTTTGCACCCTGGTATTACTTTTGTTGTTATGTTTGATAGAATGCTATTGCATGTGACAAGCACATGCATTTTGTTTAGGTGGAATAAACTTAAAAAATTGAAACACCATTTTTCAAAATCAATTAAAACAAAAGCCAATTTTTTTCCAAATCTCTCTCCTTATCTCATGTGCTTCTTCCCCAAATTCAGATGTGGAAAAATTTGATTTTTGTTTTAATTGATTTTGAAGAATGGTGTTTCAGTCTTTTAAGTTTGTTCCACCTAAGCAAAATGCATGTGCTTGTCATGTGTAGTAGCATTCTGTTAAGCATAACAGCAAAAGTAACATCGAGGTGCAAAGTGTGATAGTTTAGGATGCAAAGTGTAATATGATGCATAGTTTAAGGTGGTAAAGTGTAATTTTCCCCAACTTTTGAGTACCAAGATAAGTTGACTTAATTTGTTGGGAGGGCTAGATCTTGTAATATATATTCTAGTCTGATGAAAGGATTCAAACCCATACTTTTTTTTTTAAAAAAATTTTTTATAAATTTTATAGAATGAAACTTGTGTAATTTTGTTAAGGTAAATGAACTACATTTGAATGTAAAAATGAAACAACATGTGATGGGGCATCTGCTATCCATACTTGAAAATCTGGTATGCGTATAACATGTTCCGCCAGATTATGAGCTACACTATTTCCGTTTCTCTTAATGTGAGAATACGATAAACTTACAAAATTATTTGCAACCAACTTGACATCCTCTACCAATAAACCCTGCGAGGACAGATTATGGTCTTCTGCCTTCAAAGCTTTGATAAGACCAAGCGAATCCCCTTCGAGTCTGGCTTTTTGGAAACCCAAGTCGTACACGAATTGTAATGCTTTAAGTGTTGCCAATGCTTCTATCTCCTTTGCCTTGTAAGCTAGTTTAATTTTTCCGCACAAGAGGCCATAACAGCTCCATAATGGTTCTATATTATAGCTCTAACACCCGACGAGTTTGAATTACCGAACATGGTGCCGTCGAAATTAATCTTGACAAAACTAGCTTGCAGAGGTCTCCACCTTGTTCCTCTGATGCCACCACTCCCATGCTGCAATTTTGCAGTCCATGTGGTTACCTGGTATTGCACAAACATGGTTCTTGCTTGTTCTGCCACTTGATGAAGTGGACTAGACTGAAAGTTCAACCAAACTTTATTCCGTTGACTCTAAACTCTCCAAGCCGTAAATGCAAACAGCTCCAAGGGCATTCCTTTCTCAACCATCCATGGCAATAACTCCTTCACACATGAGAACCCAACTTCATGCCTGAAACTCCATGGTACTTGATTCATCCACACCACATCCAACTCCGGACATGACCACAAAGCATGCTCTGCATCTTCCACATCCAACTTACATCTTTCACAAATTGGGTCAGCAACTATCTTCCTCCTCATCAGAGCTTGTTTGGTCGGCAATACATTACAACAAGCTTGCCAAATAAATTTTTTTATCTTCGGTGGGACTTGCATCTTCCATATCGCTTTCCAAACCTTCTTATCACAGATTGGTGGGGCTTGTGGATGAGCTAGCAACTCTGATTCCTCTTTAAGGAATCTATAACCAGACCTGCACATGTAATGGCCGAAGGTGGAAAAAGGCCAATAAAGGGTGTCTTCCACTACACTTTGACTAAGGGGAATTTTCTTAATCATCTCTGCATCCTCAACCCCAAATAGACCATCTACCAACTCCTCACTCCAACTTCTTGTGACCGGATCAATAAGTGAATCCACGGTGTGATTCTCAAAACTTTCTAGAGGACAATTCGGCAACCATGGAGGGTGTTTTCTTGGCAGCCAGCATTGCTGCCAAATGTTAATTTTTTCTCCACTTCCAATCCTCCATATGCTCCCCTTTGAATAATGTCTCTCCCTTTAAGGATACTCTTCCATGCATAAGACCCCATCCTTGAATCGGCAACCTCCATAAGTGAAGAATTTGGAAAAAAAAAACGTGCTTTAAAAAATTTATAGAAGAGTGAGGATGTATTATGCAATAGTCGTCATGCTTGCTTTGCTAGGAGAGCATCGTTGAACATAGCAAGATCTCTAAAACCCATACCTCCAATAGTTTTGGATTTTGTCATCTCCTCCCATTTAACCCAATGGATTTTCCTACGGTCACCCCTTTGCCCCCACGAAAACTTCTTAATTAGGGTCTCAATCTCATTGCACAAACATACTGGCAATTTGAAGCATCTCATAGTGTAAGTTGGGATAGCTTGTATAAATGCCTTTAAGAGCACTTCCCTTTCGACTTGAGAAAGTAATTTGGCTTCCCATCCTTGAAGTTTCCGCCATACCTTCTCCTTTATGTAATTGAAGCTTTCTTTTTTCCTCTTACCCACAAGAGAGGGCAGCCCAAGATACTTTTCATATTGCAAAATTTCTAGAACACCAAGGGTCACTTTAATTCCATGCTTCACATCTTCCGGTATAGATTTGCTAAAGAACAAGGAGGTTTTACTTCTATTTATTTTTTGTCCCGATGCTTCCTCATACACTTTTAGTATGTCCATTGCCTTATTACACTCCTCCAAAGTTGCCCTGCAAAAAATAAGACTATCATCTGCAAAAAGCAGATACATTAGTTTTGGGCCTCTCCTACAAAGGGAGTAACCATAGATGTCACCTTGTAAATATGTTTTTTTAATTAAACCATTCAACCCTTCTGTACAAAGGAGGAATAGGAAAAGGAAAAGTGGATCTCCCTGCCTAATCCCCCTTGTAGGGAAAATCATCCCACATGGTTCTCCGTTTACCAAAACAGAATATGAAACTATTTTCACACAACCCATTACAAGATTTATCTACCTCTCCCTAAAACCCATCTTCCTCATTATCTCCTCTAAATAATACCACTCCACCCAGTCATACGCCTTACTTTGTATTTGAAACAAAGTAAAAATAAATCAGCTTCCTGATTCAGCTAGGTTTGGGTCAATTTGGTTGTTGGTATTTGGAAACCAAGAAAATGAGTCATTGAAGGCATAATGTAGTTACTAAAATTGGGGGTATGCATAGGATAGATAATTAGATTAGAGATTTTTTTGGGAAATTATACTTTATCCCCCTAAACTATGAGAATGTACACTTACCCCCTTAAACTATAAGAATGTACACTTACCCCCTAAACTATTGCTCATGTAACACTTAGCACCCCAATTTTTATTTGCTAGTTAAGTTTGATAGAAAGCCAAGTCACACATATCTCATGTGACACTTGCTGAGTTGAAAGACTGAAATACCCCACTATCTCTTAGTCAAACATGAAGCTAGCACACTGTTTGTTTCCCAAGAAAAAAGCCATATGAAGAAGATAAGAAAATCCAAACAAAAATTTGAAACAATAAAAACCCAAAAACAATTCAGAATTGCTTGATGAGATGTATGTAATTTAATAATTAGAGTTAATCACTCTTTCCTTAAGGTCCTATGGCATTGAAACCTAGTTAAAAATAAAAAATAAAAAATAAAAAAAAAAAAAAAAAAAAAGGCTACTTAAACCCATAAAATGAGATGACCATCAAAGCCATAAACTAACATGAAAACCATAAAATAAGATGAACATCAAACCTAAAGATCAAACAATAAACCCATTGAGCTAGATGAACATCAAATCCAAAAAAATAAAATCAAACCCACAAATTTACAACCTAGAAGTAAACAACAATATAGAGAGATTAGACAACAAAGCCACTGAGATGAACAATCCAGAACCCACAAGTAGCTCCTAGTTTCAATCATCAGCAAACCCAGAAAACATAAACCCAGAACCCACAATCTCTATTTCAATAATCCATTTCGGCAGTGGCTAGATCTAAAACTTCACATTGAGTTCAAACCCACTCATTCTTTTAGACTCCTCCACCAACATTAATATTCTTTCTCTCACTGCTAATTCACTGAGTTGCAAGGCCAACAACGGTGAGTTTTGTGACTCACTAAGTTGCGACTTGCAAGGCAAACAAGCCTTGATTTCAAAGAGATCTAGGATCACACATTTCACGAATTTCATCTCTTTAGAAGCACCACTCAAGATCCACAAGTAGCGATGCGATTAGTTGCTATCAGTGTGTACAAGCCGACGCCATTGGGATGAGAGATAGATTGAGAGAGCAAAAGAGAAAATTGAGTTTTTGCTGAGGGACATTAATTAGGTCATTTTAGGGGTTCCACTTAAGCTCCAACCTATGCTTGTCTAGCTGAAAAACTCTCCCCCCAAAAATTTGTGAAAAAATACATGCCAACATGAACCTAACCAATAACTCATTGATTTGACCTATATTCAACCCATTTAAGATTACCAATTTTTTACTCGACTCAACCTGTTTGCAATGACTAGGTAGGACTGAGAAACTTTGCACTAGCAATATTGTCTTTTTCATTTATTTGGGTTTAGTAAATTGACTTGTTTTCTTAAGACATGAGTCATCTTATTATTAGTTTAGAAACATCAACTTGGATGCTAAGATTGTATTCCTGAAACAGGATTGAGGTCAAGTGGGTATTGCACCATGAGCAATTATTCCTATTTTTCTTACAAAATTTTTTACCTTACAAATTTTAATTTTTTAAAACTTTTTTTATGTAAAGTTTGAGATTGAAAGTTACTTTTTTTTTATATATTAAAAGTTATTTCATGTTATGCACCTATTTCAATCCCCTTAGAGCATTCATATTAGTGGTTGTATAATAGAAAAAAAATGTGTTAAATTCATACATTCTTGCCCAAAAACTACCCACATTAGTAAGTGTATAAATGTGAATATTTACAAGTTTGTTACAGTAATTATGTGTATATATATATACACACACAATTACCATAGGTGTGTATCCATTATTTAATTAATTTCCTTTTTTTTCTCTCTCTTGGTCTCTTTCCTTTTTTTTTCCCTCTCTCTTCACACTAGACTCCTCTTCTCTTTGGTCTCTTTACTTCTCTCTCTCTCTCTCTCTCTCTTCATACAAGACTCCTCTTTTTTGGGAATGACAATTTTGCCCCACCTAGCCTTGACCTGCCCCTCCCAGCTTCACCCAGCACAAGTTTTCTCTAGCTCGCATACGTGGTGGGTGTGAGATTTTAGCCCTTGCCACAAGGTTGATAAGGGATGAGTTTAAACATTTTAGCCCTACCTCACTCCACCCTGCATTGATAAGGGCTAAAATTGTAAAATTTTCATACTCTAAATATCTACTATTTAATCAAACAAATCAATACTAGCTTATTTAAATCCATGTGTAGTAATATATTTTTTTTGTTAAACATTGGATAATATTATTCAATTATTGCTAAAAATTATTTTGATTTGATGGGATAAATTTAGTTGTAATTTCTAGTACATTTATATTCATGAAACAAGTTTTATTAAAAATATTGTAATAGTTGTGGGGCAAATTAATACGAAGTATAATTTTACAAGGCAGAGCGAGGCCCTAAGGGGTGGAGATTGGGCAAGACAAAATAATGCAGGACGGGGGTGAAAATCCCATCATTTGGCATTGCCCCTCCCTATTGCCATCCCTACTCTTCTCCCTAGATTTTATTTTCTCAATCTTTGTTATCCCTTCCTCATTTCTTCCTCTTCCCTTTCATTCCAGACTACCACCCTACACCAACCAAAAAACCCCAGCTTGACCCAACCTCGTCTACAGCCTGACTTAACCAAAAAAACCCAAACAAATGGGTCACATAGTCGATCAACCACAAGATCAAAATACAAACAATTCAAAGGAACCCATAATGCCTTAGTCTTGCTTGGTGGGTGATTGATCTATGGGTTTGAAATTTTTTGGTGGGTTGATGAACTGATTTTGCTCAGATGATGGGTGGGTTGATGGTGGTTGGTTGCTGTAATGGGTATGCTGATGAAGGTTACTTGATTATGGGTGTGTTAATGGTGGGTTGATGATGGGTGTGAGTTGATCCATTGATTGTGGTTGGTTGCTCAGTGATTTTTGGTTGTGTTGGGTCTCTAAGAAAGAAGGGGTGGCAATTCGTGTTCGTGTATCGGATTCGTGTCGTGTCAACTTACGAGTATTTGACTATATAGGTCAACCTTAACTCGACATGTTTATTAGACGGGTTAGGATTCCTCAACCTTAACATAACATTTTTATTAAACGAGTCAATCGTGTTAACTTGTTTATTAAATTTTGTCAAAAAGAAAAAAAAAAAACTAATTTTAGTATTAACCAAATTGATGTGAATTATGAAAAGCCAAACAAATAAATATTTTTAATATAAAATTCAGAACTAACAAATAACTGCATCATAAATAATCATTCAAAACTATAGCATATCTCAATATCACAAATAATCAATCATAATATATCAAAGAAAATAAACCACAACAGGTCAACAACTAATAAGTTTATATACCTAGGGTTTGAAGGGTATAATAGTAAAATGTTATTTAATTAAATGGGTTAAACAGGTCAAATGAGTTTCATGTGATGAATACTAACCCACCCCTTTTATCAAACAGGTCAATTGTGTCAACCCGAATATGACACAAACCCATTAAACCTCAACCCATAACCTACTAATTTTATGTCGTGTTGTGTCGTGTCGGGTTCGTGAGTCGTGTCCAATTTTGCCATCCCCTAGAGAGAAGGAGCAGGTGAGAGAATTCTAGAGAGAGGGAGAGAAAGTGTGAAGGAAATAGGGAGTGACTGAGAGAGTTTTAGAGAGGGGGGAGTGTGAAGAAAATAATAAAAAATTATAGAAGAATAAATATTTTATTGAAATAAATTTTTAGAATAAATAGTCTCATATGAGTGTTTTTAAAAATAATTATATAAAAATAGATTTTTTTTTTGATAGTAAATTTTGAAGAACTCCTATGAATGTTCTTAAAAGATTTTTTTTTTTTTTTCAAAATAACATTGATTTTCAAACAATTTTGTTAGTTAGCACGTTTTTAAAACTATTTAGGAAATTAACATATCGAGTGTAACAAACTCGATTTGGGAATGCTAAACTCGAGTCCACCAGACTTGTTTTCTGGCAAATTGAAATTGAGCCTTACAGACTCGATTTCAATACTCACAACAAAAACAAAAGCAACAAAGAGAAAAACCAACAAATCTTCTTCTCAAACAATCAAACACAACAACCCATTTCCAAAAATCTTCTTTTCAAACAATCAAACACAACAACACAACAACCCATTTCCAAAACTCTTCTTCTCCAACAATCAAACACAACAACCAAAGAGAAACAACGAAATCAACAAACCTAAGACCCACCTGGGGTTTTGCTTGGATTGGATCGGATAGGTTTTGCTGGAGTTGATGGGATTGGATTGGAACTGTGAGGACACCGAAGCCTCACCTAGGTTTTGCTTGGATCGGATCGGACCTAGGTTTTGCTGGAGTTTGTTGAAGGTAAGAATTCCACTGAAATTTCAACGAAATCGAGTTCAATAGGGTCGAGTTTTATGTTGAAATTGAGTTCACTGTACTCGATTTAGACACCGTAATTGAGTTTATTACACTCAAGACATTAGTTTTCTAAATTGTTTTGAAAACGTACTAACTAACAAAGTTGTTTGAAAATCAGTGTTATTTAAAAAAAAAAAAAAAAAAAAAAAAAAACAACAACAACAACAACAACAACAACAACAACAAAGAATAATTTCTCGCATGACTAGCAAAAACCTTGCAATGAAAAGAAGAGTCAAAAGACTCAAAACTCAAACTCTCACTGTCACACTACTCAGCTGAGCTGACTGCTTGCTTCGCCGCTCAAATGTCTCAGACTCTCTTTCCACTTCCACTGGCTCCCTCTTCTTCTCGTTCTTCTTCAAATCTCTCTAAATACTCTGATCTCCTATACCCACACTCTCCAATCTTCTCAAACCCCACGTTTCCTCACCCGTTGACTTTTCATTCCAACCTCCGAATATCACAACCCACCTCCATAACACCCATTCGGAGCCAACCCATGTCACGTTCAAGCACCAACAGTAACAGTACCCCAATTGACAATCCCAGATGGTCTCTCCGTGGAATGACCGCCCTCGTCACCGGTGGCACTCGCGGAATCGGGTACACATTTTTTACATACATAGAAGAAAAAAGTCTTAGAATTTGTTTTCTTTTCCTCTTTGGTTTGTGAGAATTGAGAAATTAATTATATTGCCAACTGGGAATTGGGCATTGGTTTCTCTACTTTTTAGGCATGCGATTGTAGAGGAATTGGTGGGGTTTGGAGCCAGAGTGCACACGTGTTGTCGGAATGAGAGTGAGCTTAATGGGTGCTTGAGTGAATGGGATAATTTGGGTTTTGGGGTTACTGGGTCAGTCTGTGACGTGTCAGTTCGATCTCAGAGAGAGGAGCTTATGAGCACTGTGTCCACTTTGTTTGATGGGAAGCTCAACATCCTCGTAAGCTTCTTCATTTCTTCATTTTTTTCAAACAAAAACATTGATGTTTGTGTTTCTCCTATTGGGTTTCAGAATGTTATGTATTGTATCTGTTTGTGTTATTCTTTTGAGTTTTAATATGTTATAATTTGAAGTTTTGAACTGCTTTTCCTGTTTACTGAACTGGAAGACTGGCTTGTTTTTGATCCGTAGATAAATAATGTCGGGAGAAACATACGGAAACCGGTAGTGGATTTCACTGCTGCTGAATTTTCTACTCTCATGGCAACCAATTTTGAATCTGTTTTCCATATTTCTCAACTTGCTTATCCACTTCTCAAAGCATCAGGAGTGGGAAGCATTGTATTCACCTCCTCTGTATCGGGTTTTGTTTCACTGAAGTCTATGTCTGTTCAGGGAGCAACCAAAGGTAATTTACCTATCAGCTGAATGTATCCATGTTCCTATGAATTTTGACCTCAAAAAGCTTATAAAGAAATTTTGTTTATTTGTGATTCCAGGAGCAATTAATCAACTTACTAAAACTTTGGCTTGTGAGTGGGCGAAAGACAATATAAGAAGTAATGCTGTTGCACCTTGGTACATCAGAACCTCAATGGTGGAGCAGGTAACTCCAGATCGTTATGTGACCATTAATTGTGTGCAACAACATGGTGGCAAGGGCCGTTGCCTTCATTCTCCACTGACTCAAACACCCCCCCGACTACAATCATTTTAGGGGAGTGAAATATAATTGAAAAGAAGCATTTCTTATTAGATTTGCTTAAAAATATTGATTTGCTGCATAAGCTCTACTGTGTTAATAAAGTTCTAGGTTACCAAACAGAATTTGCTCTGCTAGTCTCCACATTTAAAAATTATGTTCAATACTTAAGCTTCGCTGTCATCGTATGCAAGGCATCTGCACCTTAGTAAATTCAAAGTTTAAAACATTAGAACTTGCACTAATTGATGTATAGCAGTTATAAAGGCTCAGTACAAGAAGTCAAAATTGACCTTGAGTCTTCATTTGTTGTAGGTGCTCAGCAACAAAGAATACCTAGAAGAGGTGTATTCTCAAACTCCTCTTCGGCGTCTTGGAGAACCAAAGGAGGTCTCTTCCCTTGTGGCATTCCTTTGCTTGCCTGCATCATCCTACATCACTGGGCAGATTGTTTGTGTTGACGGAGGGATGTGTGTAAATGGTTTCTACCCAAGACATGACTAGAAGTGGCAACTTAGCCTTATTCCTCATCTGCTCTTGCTATACTTTGACCCCATTCAATCTAACCTCCACTATAAATGACATAACTCCCATGCTTGTCTTTCGGAGTTCTGCAATTGAACTTTTTTTTTTTTCCTAATTATTGTTCTTTGTATATTTAAAAATAAAATTTCTTTTTCTGTCCTTCTAATGGCATTCAAGCCAGCTATATTACTCTTTGACCTTTCCCATTTGTTTTATTACAATATTTTTGTAATCATGAAATGATTCAAACTGACAAGAGAGAAGAAATTGTAACATTAGATCTGCTAGTTGAAGAATTTTCTTTTTGTGTATTACTATAAAGAAGATTATATATATACGCACTTTCTAAGTTAACAATCACTTGAATGCTTGGACGGAATGTGCATCAACAATTTAAATTAATATACACCTAGCTAACTCCTTCTGACCTTTTATATATTTAGACACACATAGGAGTTGCAGAAAACTTCAAGCACTTGAGAAAAAACTTTCTAAGTTAACAATCACTTGAAATGCTTGGAGGGAAGGTACATTAGCAATTTAAATTAATATATACCTAGCTAACTCCTTCTGACCTTTTTTGGGCTTATGCTAAAACTTTTGTATTTATTGTTTTTATCTAACTTCTTGTTCTTTTCTGTTTTGAGTAATTGCACTAGGCTGAATTTCTTAGGTATATTTCAGATCAATGGAGGGGGAGAAACCATTGTAATCATTACTATATTACTCATTTGAGCTACTGGAAGTACAATGAAATCAATAGATCAAGGAGAGATTAAGATGGGGGGATAAAATGGTGCAGGCAGGGAGTAGATGCAGAGATGATAGGTGGTCACTTCTGGGAATGACTGCTCTTGTTACTGGTGGAACTCTGCTTCTATGGGGCCTGTGGCTACAGAGTATAATCTTATAAAAACTTGTAGAGGCTTATTTATTGCAATGTTTTGTAATTATGTCAGGCATGCTGTTGTGGAGGAATTGGCAGGGCTAGGTGCAAGAGTACATACATGCTCAAGGAATGAAGCCAAGGAATGAAGGGTTTCCAAGTCACAGGTTCAGTTTGTGATGTGATGTCTCGAGGTGACCGAGTCAAGCTGATGGACACAGTATCCTCAGTGTTTAGCAGGAGACTTAATATACTTGTAAGTCTCAATTCAGTTCAGTTTAATTTTTTTTTTGGGATGTGTTTAGTTTAATTCATTGCATTCTAAATGGCAATTTTAGCATCACAAGATTGTAATGTAACAATGAATCATTACTGCTGTTGTGGGACTGGAATAGATGTGAGGTTATCGATGGAATTCATTAAGTGCAATCATTCTGGACAACTGTGAAAAAGGGATTGCAACAGAAAATAGGTTCCAGATATTCTTAAATGTTTTTTTTTTTTGGCCATTCCATCGTACTCTCTCCTATTCCATTCCTTTGTATGACTGACACCACCATCACCACTACCATCGCCATCACACTGTCGCTGCTGTCACCTCTGCCACTACCATCATTGTTGCACCACCTCTTCTGCCATCACCACCACCCCCATCACCACTTTGCCTAAATGAAATATTAATAATTTTCTGTGCGAGGTAAATGGCATAAAATGTTATTTGGATCATTTTCAGAGTTGCAACAACACAAGAAAACTAGTCATTTTGTGATGAAACAAACGAATTGCCAGACTTGAGGAATTCAAAGTGAGTAGATAATTCTGGCAGCTGGTTATAGGGAGGGATTCCCAGATCATAAAGAAATTACTTTTCTGAAAGATGAGAAATCCTTTTCCTGTATCTTTATAGCTTGGACTTAGCAGACTCTTATGTACAATAAAAACCCAACATTCAGCCCCAAAAAAAACCAATAAATTGAGCTTATCTATACCAATTTTCAGAGATTGTAACTGGAAATGCGGTTTAGGGAGTAGATAATTCTTGGAACTGGTTGAAGAGATGGAGTTGCGGATCATGAGGAAGTTACTTTTTGAAAGATTGGAAACTTTTTTCCCGTAGCTTTCTAGCTTGAACTGTGCCGCTTTTTAGGTGAAATAAAACCCAATATTTGGCCACCAAAAAAAAAAATAAAATTTTGAGCTTATCTATAACAATATTTAAAGATAGTTTAGACATCAAAATCATCACTTGTCACATTAGAACATAGTGGAGTCTAATGTGAACTAGCATCAAATTGTAGTTTCCTCTGTTATATTCTTGCTAAAATTGGGGGTAAAATTGCCTACCATTGACCTCCTTAGACCTTGTAAAGGTGGGAAGCCTAGTGCGCTGCGTGTGACATTTATGTATTTACTAAAATAATTGTTCCATGTAATGTTATTTGGGCTTCCCCAAATTTGTAGTTTGTATATGGCTTTGTGTATTTTGAACATCATATTTATAAATAATTGTTTAAACAGCCTCCATTATGCCATCGCCAATGAGCCGTAGCTCAACTGGCAGCTCCTTCCTTTGCAAGTGCTAGGTGGAGGGTAAGGTTATGGGTTCAATACTCATAGTGCGTAACTTACCAATAAAATAAAAGCATTTACTATACCATCAATATCATTGTTTTTAGTTTGATAAGAAAAAAGGACCATCAAGCGTTCTGGTTAAACAAATTGCAAATGCATATCTTCAATCATTCTTTACATCCTAATTCTGGTAGCCTGAACCCAGGAGCAGGATAGTTTTTCACTTAGCTAGTTGCATAAATTAAATTTAGAAAACTTTATATTTGTGAATCCTCCAAAGGAGTTTCTAATACCAATGTTTCTTATAGAAATGTTCACAGCTACTCTTGGAATGGCTTTCCTTCTTGTGAACCTTTAAAATCCTGTTCTTACTAAATTTTTTATCCTAGATAAACAATGTGGGGACAAACATCTGGAAACCGACTGTAGATTACACAGCTGAAGAATTCTCTACTGTTATGACTACCAATCTTGAATCTGCTTACCATTTATGCCAGCTGGCACATCCTTTTTTGAAAGCATCAGGAGTTGGAAGCATTGTTTGTATTTCTTCTATTGTTGGTGTGGTGGCACTAAATGTTGGATCTATTTATGGTGCAAGTAAAGGTAATTTACTAATGTAATTTAAATTTAAATTTTTTCGATTTGATCTGTTAAAACAATATGCATATTATTCAAACCTTATAGATTTGTAAACTTTTAAATTCTGACTCTAGTCTATTTTTTTCTTTCTATGCAGGAGCAATAAACCAACTAACTAAAGATTTGGCATGCGAGTGGGTGAAAGACAATATTAGGAGTAATTGTGTGGCACCTTGGTTTATCAGAACCCCCTTGGTTGAAGCTGTAAGGCTGTAGTGCCCTTTCACCATGCTTGTGCATTCATTGAATGTGTTTTTCACTATTCCGTGTGCAGTTAATCTTTATCATGTTCTAATTATTTGGGCCACATGCAAGTCATATGTAGAATTAAAAGATAACAGAAATGTGTGGGCATGTGTGTGCATGCAGGCAACGGTGCACGACATTTACACCTGAAATAGAAATGGAACTCCTAGGCTTTAATTCTCAAAAACATTTTTTGAAGAAGTTAGGATGTTGCTGAGACTTGGACAGCTCACTAAGTTAAAAATAATTTCATATTCATTTACATGATATGAAATAAGTCCTTTATGCGACTTCTCGTTACTATTGCAGGCTCTCAATGATGAGCAATTTTTGAAATCGGTAAATGCAAGAACTCCTCTTGGACGCCCTGGAGAGCCAAAGGAGGTTTCGTCCCTTGTGGCATTTCTTTGCCTACCTGCATCCTCTTACATAACCAGGCAGATTATTTGCATGGATGGAGGGGTGGCAGTGAGTGGCTTCCTCCCAAAACATGACTGATAATAAACATCAATCTCCTTATGATTTTTAAATGAGACATTTCCATATGTTCTCTTCTGTGTTGTGTGTTCTTACTTCTGTTTTGTAAAAGTGGCATTTTAAATTCCATCCAATGTGAACCAGATGAGGTTGAGAGGTAAATTTGTAACCCTCCTGATCTAATTATCTTGCCAATGGGAGAAAAAAAAAGGGTAAAATGCAAAGCATTCCTTCCATGTGGTTTTGTGAATTTCAAAGGGTCCTCTAACTTCATGTCTTAAGGTGAGTTTGGTTCAACTTCTTGTAATTGTTATTTTTGAAAGAAAAAACACCTAACCAAATAGGCACTAAGTCTGTATATCCTGCAGGTTTGGGCTTCGCTTCATTAGCAAGGACGGAACCAAGAACTTCTTTTGTGGACTTGGTAGTCCTAAAATGCAATTGGATGAATTTCAAAATCTCACTCTTACACACGCATATATAGACATATACATGTAGGTGTATATGCTTTTAATACAAATTTTCATACTTTGCAAAAGATGACTAAACCAATTGTAGGGACTCAATTTGAATTGGATCCAGAGTATGAATGGGTTTTCAGCCCAACAAGCCCAAACAATAAATTTGTAGAGAGTGGATCGAAAGTTTAGGCGCTGGCCGGCGTTCACGAAGCATGAACTCTCTTCTTTCATTAAAAAATACTTAGAACTATTTACAACTGAGGGATGCTTCTCGGCCATGGGCCGAGGAGCCCTTTTCCTTCTTTCTTTTTCTCCCCCCCTCTCTCTTATTTTACTCGCTTCTTTTATGTAGTCTTCATCGTCCTATCTCGTTCTTCCGTCTGTTGATCATCCATTCGCCTTTCTTCTGACTGTCCGTTCCATCAGAGGCCTTATCAGCACTCAAGTGGTTCACTCTGATCAACGTCGCCCTGCTAAGGGGTTATATCCCCATTAATGTGGCCAGAGGGGTTAGGTGAATGCATTAAGTGCGAAGGTGACAGCTTGCTCTAGGCCTGTCCCTTCCCAAAACTATCCTTAGTATGCCGATGACGAAGAGGTCCTCGGCGTGGATCCGAAAAAGAGGCTTTCCCTAATTTAGCCTCGGATGGTCATTCTTCCTCGGCGTGGGCCTTAGGCCTACTACACGATGGGCTGAGGCTATCAAGCCCACGGGCTCCACAATAGCCCCTCAAAGCCTTGCTGCACGTTCTCTCGAACGGGGAGGAGGGTTTTGATATCTACGGGCCCTCTAGACGAATCGCCCCACTTCGGTCCGCGCTAATGCTGACGACTTTTCGACTGCCCGATGTACGTTTTGGCGTTTCAAGACTCAGTGTGTGTGCCCACATTAAATTTTGGCGGCACCACGTTTCCCACTTTCAACGGTGTGATGGTAATTGTTCGGTGGAGATCTCCTGCTTTTATGGGCAGGCAGTTACATTTGGGGAGCCTAAGGGGTAGTATAAGTACTTGTTTGAACCGCCTGGTTTCCTCATTTTCGCGCTTACGACCATTGATGCGTATAATTTGAATCTGGTTCAACTTGTACACTGCCTCAAGAGGATCGTCATATTTCTGTAAGTCTTCTTCTTCCGGTGACCCCAAATTTTCCTTGATTCTATTCCTTCTTTTCTTCTTCTGGAACCTTTAGTCGTTCTTGGGGGATAGGTAAGTTTAAGAAGTTGGTTGAGTCCAACGAGATGATGAACAAATTCATTGTTGACTATAGGATACCCAATAATGTGAGTTTGAAGTACTGTGAAGAAGGGGAGTGGTACATTAAGAGGAGAGAGGGTGAAGTCGTGATCCCGATAGTCGCTTTCGTAGAGGGGGGGATGAGAATCCCTATGAGGCTAGTGACTCTCAGTTACCTTAGGCATTTTCGTCTGGCTCCTACCCCGTGCACCGTGAATGTATTTAGGATATTAGGATGTGTAGATACCTTGAATGAGAAAATGGGGCTGAGACTGACTCACCACGATGTGAACTAGTGCTACAACCTTCATCATCTGAGGGGTAAGACGTACTATATGTAGACGAGGGACGATAGGGTCCGACTCATCCAGTGTCTTCCTGATTCTAATAAGGAGTTGACTCAAGATTTCCTCATAGTGTCGGGGGAGTGGCACAACGGTTTTCACTGCCCAACAGTAGAGGGGGAGCCAGGTAGGGTATCCGAAGTAAGAGACGATCTAGGTTTCAGTATTTTTATTTTTTATAGCTGTATATCCGCTTTGATTGATTAACCATAGGAGTTTCGCTTTTCTTTTCGCAGATCCGCATGCCTTCGCACGTCATTTCCACCTGGTCAACAAAGCGGATTTGGAAACCGTTCTTAGGTCAGAACTTTTCCTGAACGAAACTGATAACCAAACAAGTAGCTTATATTTATTATTTATCAAAATTAAAAATTCTAAGAGTTCCCTCCCCAACCCCCCCCCCCCCCAAAAAAAAAACTAGTCTTTTAAGGCACTAAAAGAACTTCAAAATAAAGAGTAATATCTCATTAAAAAAATATGATAAGATTACTAATATATTATACCAATTTTATATAATCTCCATTCAAAATCGGAATTTTTGTGAAACTTAATAATACGTGATAATTCTTTAGAGGTCTTTGTACAATTATATTTAAGACATGCAACTAAAGAAAATTAAAAAAAAAAAAAATTTAATTGGCATGAGTAGTAAAATGTTGTGCGAGTTTTAGGCATTGTTATATGTACTTAATATGCTTAATTTTTTCTAATTTTCTTTAGTAATCAAATATTTACTTGTTCTATGTTATTTTGTTAATATTTGGATTAAGAAAAGAGTGCAAAATCCCATGAAACATCAATTGAGAATTTCCCAAAAGGAAAAACAAAAATAAAAACAAAGATAAAGATATCGAAGATCCTGTATATTAAAAGATTGATTGGAATAATACTTTTCTAAAATGATTCTTGATCTGTATATTTATTTGTTATTTATGGATCAAATAATTGTTATATATGATAGTGTGTATTTCACAAATTTGTAGGTATTGCTGGTAAATGAAATAAATTTTCGATGTAAAAATTCAAATGTTTTAGAGGCTAAAAGTAATTATTTCATAACACGTGAATAAAGATAAAAATATATTACAAATACCGAATAGATGCCAATTTGAATTCAAAGTTTTATATAAAATTTACAAATTCTTTAATTACTCAATAGAATAAAACTAATTCAGTTCAGATGAAAGCAAAAAACAAAAACTTTAGTCCATATAATTTGAGATCAACAATGAATTCTCAATTTTATATGGAATATGGTATAAAAATCTAAGAAATCGAATCAAGAATTTCCCTGAAATATTGGTGTGGAGCCCGTGGGCTGAAGCCTCAGCCCATCGTGTAGTAGGCCAAGGCCCACGCCGAGGAAGAATGACCATCCGAGGCTAAATTAGGGAAACCTCTTTTTCGGATCCACGCCGAGGACCTCTTCGTCTCGGCATACTAAGGATAGTTTTGGGAAGGACAGGCCTAGAGCAAGCTGTCACCTTCGCACTTAATGCATTCACCTAACCCCTCTGGCCAATTAATGGGGATATAACCCCTTAGCAGGGCGACGTTGATAAGAGTGAACCACTTGAGTGCTGATAAGGCCTCTGATGGACGGACGGTCAGAAGAAAGGCGAATGGATGATCAACAGACGGAAAAACGAGATAGGACGATGAAGACTATATAAAGAAGCGAGTAAATAAGAGAGAGGGGGGGAGAAAAAGAAAGAAGGAAAAGGGCTCCTCGGCCCATGGCCGAGAGCATCCCTCAGTTGTAAATAGTTCTAAGTATTTTTTAATGAAAGAAGAGAGTTCATGCTTCGTGAACGCCGGCCAGCGCCTAAACTTCGATCCACTCTCTACAAATTTATTGTTTGGGCTTGTTGGGCTGAAAACCCATTCATACTCTGGATCCAATTCAAATTGAGTCCCTACAATTGGCGCGTCTGTGGGAAGGATTAGTGCACTGGCCGGCGCACCAGACGATTGTTCTAAGTGGTCGTTTTACAGTAGGTTGGCGACGTAAAAAAAAAAAAAAAATCGCAGGAAAGTGGAAGATTTGACAGCAAAAAAAAAAAAGCTTGATATTATTTCATAAATAGAAAAGTACAAAATACAATCAAAGGCTCAGGCAGGCGTGCTTTACAAACAAATTTACAAGTTAATCCTACAATCAGAGGCCTAGGTGGACCCGTCCTAGAACTAGCTAGAGGGAAGTGTCAACCCGTGCTTTTATTGGCATCTAGAGAATGGGAGAACTTAACAATAAAAGCAGGGAAGGGGGAGGGCCAGCTTGTTTCAAGGCCACCAACAACTCCTTTCTCGGAGCGGCGGAGCTTGAACAAAGCGAGGAGCAGATGCAGGGGCACCAGGACGCCTTCCCCTGTGATGTTCCCTTGATTCTCTCCACTCCTCACGAGCGTTGGCCGTTGGAGACGGCAACGCTCGAGCACCAGCCATGACATGAATTCGCACGTCTCCTTCGTCGGGGGTGCGCTCCGAGGAGAGACGTTAGGTACTTCAACGACATCCCTCCGGGCCACCTTGTATGGCGCCATCGGGGTTACGCCTAGATTCTGCACGCACACCA
>NW_027069502.1:1225678-1272479 GCF_002906115.3 Quercus suber
CTTCGGTGCGCGAGACGCGCCTTCATTAATGTCCTCGTGAATTAACACGAGTCCAACGGTCTACGGCCTCCTTGGAATTTGGTAGCTTCATTATTAGCCCTCCTGATAACTCCCTTTTCGAATTCTGTGTGAATTAATTCTCACAAACCCTCATCCTCTATATAAGGCTTTCCGGGGGGATGGTTTCTCCATACTCCATGAACCTCCCAACACAAATAGAAAGAACACACCCTTTCAGCTCCCCAAACTCCTTTAATAACCCCGCCGGAATTGTGACCGGAGTTGGCAGATATGGGGCGGCTTTGGGCGGGTGTGAGGACATCCGTGCCAAGAGCCGTTGTGGCCGTAGCCCCCACTGGGCTTCCGGTGCGGCAGAATCTAGGCGTAACCCCGATGGCGCCATACAAGGTGGCCCGGAGGGATGTCGTTGAAGTACCTAACGTCTCTCCTCGGAGCGCACCCCCGACGAAGGAGACGTGCGAATTCATGTCATGGCTGGTGCTCGAGCGTTGCCGTCTCCAACGGCCAACGCTCGTGAGGAGTGGAGAGAATCAAGGGAACATCACAGGGGAAGGCGTCCTGGTGCCCCTGCATCTGCTCCTCGCTTTGTTCAAGCTCCGCCGCTCCGAGAAAGGAGTTGTTGGTGGCCTTGAAACAAGCTGGCCCTCCCCCTTCCCTGCTTTTATTGTTAAGTTCTCCCATTCTCTAGATGCCAATAAAAGCACGGGTTGACACTTCCCTCTAGCTAGTTCTAGGACGGGTCCACCTAGGCCTCTGATTGTAGGATTAACTTGTAAATTTGTTTGTAAAGCACGCCTGCCTGAGCCTTTGATTGTATTTTGTACTTTTCTATTTATGAAATAATATCAAGCTTTTTTTTTTTGCTGTCAAATCTTCCACTTTCCTGCGATTTTTTTTTTTTTTTTACGTCGCCAACCTACTGTAAAACGACCACTTAGAACAATCGTCTGGTGCGCCGGCCAGTGCACTAATCCTTCCCACAGACGGCGCCAATTGTAGGGACTCAATTTGGATTGGACCCAGAGTATGAATGAGTTTTCAGCCCAACAAGCCCAAACAATAAATTTGTAGAGAGTGGATCGAAGGTTTAGGCGCTGGCCGGCGTTCACGAAGCATGAACTCTCTTCTTTCATTAAAAAATACTTAGAACTATTTACAACTGGGGGATGCTCCTCGGCCATGGGCCGAGGAGCCCTTTTCCTTCTTTCTTTTTCTCCCCCCCCCCTCTCTCTTACTTTACTCGCTTCTCTTATATAGTCTTCATCGTCCTATCTTGTTTTTCCGTCTGTTGATCATCCATTCGCCTTTCTTCTGACCGTCCGTCCCATCAGAGGCCTTATCAGCACTCAAGTGGTTCACTCTTATCAACGTCGCCCTGCTAAGGGGTTATATCCCCATTAATATGGCCAGAGGGGTTAGGTGAATGCATTAAGTGCGAAGGTGACAGCTTGCTCTAGGCCTGTCTCTTCCCAAAACTATCCTTAGTATGCCGAGGACGAAGAGGTCCTCGGCGTGGATCCGAAAAAGAGGCTTTCCCTAATTTAGCCTCGGATGGTCATTCTTCCTCGGCGTGGGCCTTGGGCCTACTACACGATGGGCTGAGGCTGTCAGGCCCACGGGCTCTACACCAATATTTCAGGGAAATTCTTGATTCGATTTCTTAGATTTTTATACCATATTCCATATAAAATTGAGAATTCATTGTTGATCTCAAATTATATGGACTAAAGTTTTTGTTTTTTGCTTTCATCTGAACTGAATTAGTTTTATTCTATTGAGTAATTAAAGAATTTGTAAATTTTATATAAAACTTTGAATTCAAATTGGCATCTATTCGGTATTTGTAATATATTTTTATCTTTATTCACGTGTTATGAAATAATTACTTTTAGCCTCTAAAACATTTGAATTTTTACATCGAAAATTTATTTCATTTACCAGCAATACCTACAAATTTGTGAAATACACACTATCATATATAACAATTATTTGATCCATAAATAACAAATAAATATACAGATCAAGAATCATTTTAGAAAAGTATTATTCCAATCAATCTTTTAATATACAGGATCTTCGATATCTTTATCTTTGTTTTTATTTTTGTTTTTCCTTTTTGGGAAATTCTCAATTGATGTTTCATGGGATTTTGCACTCTTTTCTTAATCCAAATATTAACAAAATAACATAGAACAAGTAAATATTTGATTACTAAAGAAAATTAGAAAAAATTAAGCATATTAAGTACATATAACAATGCCTAAAACTCGCACAACATTTTACTACTCATGCCAATTAAATTTTTTTTTTTTTTAATTTTCTTTAGTTGCATGTCTTAAATATAATTGTACAAAGACCTCTAAAGAATTATCACGTATTATTAAGTTTCACAAAAATTCCGATTTTGAATGGAGATTATATAAAATTGGTATAATATATTAGTAATCTTATCATATTTTTTTAATGAGATATTACTCTTTATTTTGAAGTTCTTTTAGTGCCTTAAAAGACTAGTTTTTTTTTTTGGGGGGGGGGGGGGTTGGGGAGGGAACTCTTAGAATTTTTAATTTTGATAAATAATAAATATAAGCTACTTGTTACTATTAAATATTTTTTGAGGGGGTAAGGGATTATGTAATTTTGTCATTGTTTCGTTTGTTAAATGTTAAGCTTAAACCACAATCCAGTCAGAGGATTATCATCGGCCTAATAATTCATCTAGTCCAACTAAATTTTGCATGTGAAATTCAAGAAATCATCTCAGATTGGGCTAGCTAAATTCCATCATTGTTTCATTTGTCATGCATTACCATCACCAATAACGTTTTGTTTACTTAACTATGAATGGGGCGAATATGGGAGTCTTTCTTGCATAACATTGGAAGTCACCAACACACAAATAGTAGAACCCTTTACTCAACCATGGGTAAGTGAACATGGTAATCTTCCTTGCTCTCCCTTGCTTATGGACTTTTCCTTCTTTTGCACATTATCTATGTGAACCACGTGTAAACCCCACACATCCCATCCATGGGAACCTCACACCTCATCGAGGTCAAACACCATTGACAATACTTTTTTTGTTGGGACTTATTTCAAGATTGTTTGTGTGAGCCTTTTTTTAGGCTTGCCTTGTCTCCGCTCTATCTACGAACATTGAACACCTTTCCACTTTTCTTATACGCCACCATAGTGACTTGTGGAGGCAAAGTATCAAAACATTGTAGTGCGGAGACAATGGCAAAGGTGTAGGAGATTTTTTTTTTTTTTAATTAGAAATATTTTTTCTTTTTCGTATTTGGATTTGTCCTCATCCTAGAGGAATCCTAATTTGAAAGGGATTCTTTTTCCTTATATTGTTGATTTGGGTTTTTTGTATGGAGTTAAATTGGGAATTTGTCATAGATTTTTGGTCATTTGATTTGGATTTGAAAGAGTATATGCCCAAGAATAGGCCAGATTTTTGTATTTCATTGGTTTGTTTTAGTTGATTTGACTTGTTTTTTTGGATTTTTTCTAATCTCAAAATCCTAGGGGGGCCGGTAAGTTAATTTTCCTAAACTTTCTTCTTCTTTTTTTTTTTTTTTTTTTTTTTTCAATATTATAAATGGAAAATTTGAAAAGTGAGGGGGCCCTCCTGACTGCCAATGACTCACACGTAAATATTCCAACACATATACGCATTACATTTATAAAAGTAAGAATACAAGACAACGATTTAGATAGATATACAATAATTTTAGAAAATGCCAAGGAGAGAGGTTTGTGCATCCCATTTGCTACAATCATTTTTTTCTTCTTCCAATTACTGACAGAACTAGTAAACTATATTTATTAATTTTTCCTTGCAGTACCAAAAACATTGTTAGAGATATATTATAGCATATTAGCCATATAACACATTGGGTTCCTAATAATTTATATATAACATATTCCAATAAGGAGTGTCTGAACATCATTTTCTGCTGCTCATGGGAAGCTAAAGCCGTTTACAGTTGTCCCTCCGTCAGCACAAACAGTCTGACCGGTTATGTAAGAAGCTGCAGGGAGGCATAGGAATGCCACCAAGGAAGAAACCTCCTTTGGCTCTCCTACACGTCCAAGAGGGGTTTGAGAGATAATAGCCTCCACTAATTTTTCATTGCTTAGATACTGCAAAGAAGATAATATAAATTGTCATGGTTATCATGATTCATGGAACCTATCTCAGATAATGACCTCTCTGAAGGAGTCAAGATATTAGAATACTGCAGTAAGGATAAATTCGGTAAATTGTTCCCATTTCTTAGCACATGAAAAAATCAAAACAGGATTATTTGTTACAAATGTTGTTTACTGAGAGTGTGCATTACACTGAACGTGTCATATGTCTTATTATCTCCCGAAGACATTCAACAATGACCAGATTTTAACAATCTTCAAGCACTAGCACACTTACAGTTTCAGCCAGGGGAGTTTTGATAAACCATGGCGCAACAGAGTTACTCCTTATGTTATCCTTTGCCCACTCACATGCCAAATTTTTTGCAAGTTGATTCACCGCTCCTTCAAATAGATATCAGACAGAAGCTGATCGCATTATTTGATGTCACAGCTAAAATTTATAACCCATAAGCTTGCAATAAAAAGTTAAATAGCACAAAGAAATTACCTTTAGCTGCACTATATATAGATCCTCCAGTACTTGTGGCTACTACACCAGCAACCGAAGAAACGAAAACAATGCTTCCTGCTTCCGAAGCTTTCAGAAGAGGATAAGCAAGTTGGCAAATGTGATATGCAGATTCAAGATTGGCAGACATGAGAAATGAGAAATCTTCAGATGTGTACTCCAAGGTTGGTTTCAATGTGGACGTTCCCACATTGTTTATCTAAAAACCGAATTAGATTAACTATAAATTGAATGTATCAACTGCAAAAGCACAAATGAAGCGGCTCTGGCCAAGTAATATTCCAATGCCATTTAAATTGTTGATCAAAGATTGATCTTCTAAAAATGAAATCGAAGATTTTAGTATAGAAAAGAATGTAAAATGATCATTTAAAATTCATCATCTTTGGAGTATGCTTTCAAATGCCACGCAAAACGCAGTGATGTAGAGGAAATAAAGTACTTACAAGGATGTTGAGTTTGCCATTAAACATGTAGGAGACAGTGCTCATTAGCTCCTCTCGTTGGGTTCGAGACACCACATCACAGACTGAACCAGTGACTCGAAATCCCTTCATCTTCCACTCATGTAAACATTCATTGAGTTGGGCCTCATTTCGAGAGCATGTATGTACAGTCGCCCCCAGGCTTGCCAATTCCTCAACAACAGCATATCTAGTCACAACACGTAGTAGTAAATAATAGCAAATAAAAAGAAAAACTAAATAATGTGTATTCTATTGTATTTAGTGATTTTTTTTCTAGGTAAACATGTAATATTCAATGAAAGCAGAGAATTAGAAACAAATTACAGGGGGAGGGATAGTCCCTTCTCTATCTCAAGACCAAACAAAAGAACACATTTAACTATTTCATGGTTAACAAAATTAACCTTCCTAAAAGTATGGCTTACAAACCACTAAGAGAGAGTTCAAAATTAATTTGGTTTCAACAATATATCTTAGGAATTTAACTTAATTATTCCTCAATTTGTGAGAAATGAAAAATAGAGGAAAAATATGTGCCAAGAAAACTATCACATGACACAAGATATACATGATTCGATAATGTGCCTATGTTCACAGAGTTGCAGCGAGGAGAAAAAAATATAAAGGCAACCGTAAGGGATGGTTTTCAATACAATCATCAAACCTAATTTGTAGTGACCTATAAATACCCCAAAACAATAGGGCCAATTTGGGCAAACCCCCAATCCTTGGACTAAATCTCAGAAAATGTCTCATTTAAAGTCGTAACGCTTCTAATTTGGGCAGGGTCAAATACCGAATCGAATACAAACCAGATTCCACATAACCCAACAATATATTAGTTCAAAGTATTGTATTTAACAATTATGTTGTACAAACTCAAGGGCATGGATTGGGCTTGGTATAATTAACTTTCATAGCATAATTTCACAAAATCTATATCTATATATATAAAAGCTGAAACGTAGCGTTTAATGTTGTTGCGTTATTGTTGAGCCACATCAGCATCATATCATCAACCTATTTTCAATATTTTCTCTCTCCTTTTTAATTATTTTTCTCCTTATTACTTTGCCACTTTACAATTACACCTTCTCCAATATTTACTTACTTTTATCTTTTTATTTCCCCACTACTTTATACCTTAACTTTACAATTTCTCTATCCCTTCATCTTCCTTTCATTTTGGCTCTCCTTCTCTCCATTGTTTTACTATAAAAATTTGTTATTTTCTCTTCCATTCAATCCATGTTTTGCTCACACAAAATGATGAATACTCTCTCTCTCTCTCTCTCTCTCTCTCTCTCTCTCTCTATATATATATATATATTCTTTCTTTTGGTGGATGTTTAATTCTTTAGATTGATGAATTTTTATGTTTAACTACTTTAGGTTGATATGATTTGGTTACTATATTTCTTACCAAGTGTAAGATAGAGGGACTAAACTTAGACACAAACCTTACAAAAAGGATTTTTTTTTTCCATTAAATTTTTGGCAAAACTAAAGCTTATAATTCATTGCAATACATTAACTTACTAGCTGAGCATGATTATGACAATATTCAGAGTGTTCAAAAATGATTTCCTTGTTGTTGATCTACCAAGAGTGTATTATTCTTTTTATTTTCGGATGAGAAAATAAATAGATCTTGGGTAAAATTCAAAACTCACTCAATAGGATTAGACTAATGCAACATTACCCAAACTCTTCATAAATATCTAATTTGTCCCCTAAGGACAAACCACATTTAATATTGTTTGAACTTTCTCTTGCTCCTTCAAATCTTCTTCTACTTTCTTTTTCATCCTCGATTGTTATTTATTAACTATTTATTATCTAGACATTATCTTGTGCTTATAATTGCCTCAATACAATTACTGTGAAATTTTATTGTGATTTGTGATAATTATTGCTTAATCCGACCATAAATTAGTTTTTGAGAAAATGAGCTTAAACAAAGTTAGGTGCAGTTTGTGTTTAAGGGATAATATGGATGCTTTTGAAAATTCTATGTTAGAGCATTAGCATTTGGGGAGGGGGGGTAAAACCCTCCCCCAAATTGCTATTTTAGATCCACACTTCCAAACCTAGTTTACCTCGGTGGCTATTACTAAAAGTTTTTAGCAATCGTGATCAATAACTTTTTAAAGATAAGAATTATTTTAGTTGTGTTTGTATTCTGAGATATATATATATATATATTATTTTCTTCTCTTTCTCTTCCCAAATAAATTAAAAATATCTCATTTCTCTCTTTAGTCTCTCACATTTCTCTAGGCCAACTCTCTCTCTCTCTCTCTCTCTCAAACCAGTCTCAATCTTCTCTCTCTATTGCTTCTCTAACCAAACTAAAATCTTGATCTCTCTCTGGTATAGTAGGCGACAGCTTCTAGGACCAAAGGTGAAAGCGTGGTGGCGGTAATGATGATGGGTTGGCTAGGTTTTGCTTATGATTGTAGGATGTGTTTGAATTGGTGGTTTATGGATTTAAATTGGTGGGTTAGTTTTGAATAGGTAGCCGAATCAATGGTTTACAGGTTTAAATTAGTGGGTTAGGTTTGAATCGGTGGTTTGTGGGTTTAAATCAGTGGGTTAGGTTTGAATTAGTGGTTTATAGGTTTAAATTGGTGTGTTAGGTTTGAATTAGTGGTTAAATTGGTGGGTTGGGTTTGAATTGGTGGTGCTGGGCTTGGTTTCGATGGTTGTTGGGCTTGTTCCAGTGATTTTTTGAGTTTCGGTTGCTGTTAGGGGTTTGTTTGAGTTTCAATTTTTGGGAGTTTTGGGTTTTGTTCGCGGGGGCAGGTAGTTTGTGTTTTGGGTTTAAGTTTCAATTTGAATAACTGGTTGTGGTGGTGGGTGGTGGGTGGTGTGATTTGGGTTTCTCAATGGTGGTGGGCTTGCTTGTTGGTTTGGGTGTGGGTTAGCTAAGTGTTGTTGTGTTGTTTGGTTTGTTTAAGAGGAAAAGATAAAAACGGAGTGGAAGAGAGAGAGAGAGAGAGAGAGAGAGTTGGAGAGGATGAGAGAGAAATGATAAATAAGTGAATAGTGTTGAAAAATAAGAAATGAAATGTATGGTGAGTTGTAAAATGGTATAGTGAAAGAGATAAAGTAATTTTTTAATATGTAAAATAGATATTGTTTTAGATACCTAGATGCGAATGCTCTTGAGTGTCTAAAATTACCCCAAACTTAATGAGTGATTTTTTATTGGAAAATGTTAACAAATATCTTAGGGCATTAGTCTATAGAGTATTTTTAGAAACTTTTTATGATAAAAGAAACAAGTAATTGATTTTTTTAATAGTTTTAATATTTATTATAAAATTGATATTAAAACTTTTCTAAAATAGTCAATTAACAAATGCCTTATGATTATGGGCACTCAATAACTAGATCTTTTTTATTTTACCCATAAATCTTTTTGGGTCAAAGTCATAAACTCATACTGTAGTGATAAATGGTATAATCCAGACGTCCTTCCTAATAAAAGGTTGGATATTTAGCCAAATAAATAAACAACAAATTAATCCTAATATACAAGCAAGCTTTAATTGTAGCTACAAAACCAATTATGCAAACATAAAATCCAACCAAAATATGAAAATAATACCATAGTGAAAATAATACCGTTAATTTGCATGTTTTTATTATATCTTTCATACTTGCAAAATTTTTAATAAGATCAAAGATTAATCGCTATGCCATCAAATAAATGTTAAAATTTTAAACTTTTGTATTTTTTATATTTTAAAATTGTGTATAAAAAATAAATTTATTCATTGAATAGTAAATAACATTTAATTTGAACGTAATTTTTGATATGTATATTTAAAATATAGGAAACATGAAATTCAACTATTAGATTTTCAAATTCCACACTTAAAAAAGACATAAATGACCTTCTCCTCTCTTTTTCATCCCATCAAACTTTTTTAAAAAGTTGCAACAACTCTATAAATGTGGCTATTTATAGTTTATTTATCTATATCTAGAAATATTCAATAAGAATGCAATTCCAAGCTATAAAAACAGAATCCCCCTCAAAAAAAGAAAAAAGAAAAAGCTATAAAAACAGAAGGAAAAAGAAAGGCGTAGGCAGAGAAAGAACCCGATTCCTTTGGTTCCACCAGTAACAAGGGCTGTCATTCCTTGAAGGGACCACCTGCTTCCTCTGTTAACAGTTTCTTCCCGGGCCATTTCTCTCTCTCTCTCTCTCCCTCTCTCTCTCTCTCTCTCTCTGTGCAATAACCAGTAAGTAGAACACCGATACCAATATATCAATAGATACTGATAAGGAAAAGCTATTGGGAGGAGTTTTTGAGAGAAACAAACAAACAAACTGAGCATCAAGGATGTCTCAGCTAGTGTGACATAGACTGTCATCTTGTAACCTCCCACTCAATTTGTCTTTCCTGTTTTGCCAAGACAATGGACTGATTGAGAGACACATGGGCAGGGCCACAGGGCAAGTGGCAACCCAGCTTTTTTTTACGTCCACACTTTTTTCCCAACAATATTTCTTTTTACGAATATGCGCTATTGATTTCCAGCATTTTAGTCATATCATAGATTCACAATGATCAAATCTGTATTAAGATATTTGGTACTTTTGACTTTTAGATCTTTCCTCAATAATTGAAAAGTTCTTTATTTTATTTGAGAAAAATAATGGAAAAGAAGATTAAGACGCCATTATGTATATTTGACTCTAGACTTATCACTTATCAATCAAAATATATATATATATATAATTAAAATTTTTATTTTTTGTGTGAAATTTCATTACATACTAAAACCCTTTTGAAACAAAGTTACTAGAAATCCATGTAAAATACTTTTGCCAACTTAAGCCGTCCAAGTCCTAACTGGATGCATATCAAAAAAGTCCTGCTTGGATTCCATAATTATGCTCCACGGATATATATATATATATATATACATACATGTTTTGTGTCTCAACATTGGTTTTGTAATGTAATAGAGTTCAAGCTGAGGCAATTTACTTTGGGAAAATTAAGGTTTCTCCTTGTGGTGAGAGAGCTCTTTTGAGTGTGTATTTAGAGTTTGGGTTTTGTGAGAATATTTTGAAACTTTCTTTGTAATCTACATCTTTTCCTTGAATCATACAAATTTGTGTATTCTTTAATACACAAATATATAAGAGAGAGTCAAACTTAAATTCAAACTCAAATGTTGATCATTTATCTCCAAATTTGTAAGGTTAATCATTAACACTATAAAAGCAGTGCAAACCCCAATATTTTTTTTTAAAGCCGAGTATAGGTATGAGCCATTCTTCTATCATTTTTTTTTTCTCCTCTACTTTGTTAAAAAAAAAAATAAATTATTTTATGGGTTTTCATGTATTTTTTTTTAAAAAATTTATGGTTTTTCATCGTGTAAAGTTTAGACCCATTAAAATTTAAAACTTATTTTTTTATGGATTCGTGTACTTTTTTCTTTTTCTTATATTTCTCTTTTGAATTGTTTCAATAACTTATTCTTTAATTATATATCTTTTTTGGCATTTTGGAAGTTTTAACATCTGAATTTGTGTTAGTTTTTGCAATATTTAAACATGTTTAACAGATTTCAATGACGATACCGTGTATTATTCTTTTGAAGGTAATCAATGTTTCTTTTATATTTCTCTATAGTGTAATCATATACATTTTTTTTCAATAATTTATAGGAAGTAAATCTTATGATTCTTTAATATTTTTTAGTTTGTTAAAAGTTGTAACATCTGAATTATTCTGTTGATAGTAACACATCTTTCTCTTATATTTCTTTGTTTTTTGTGTGTGTGTGTATATTCTTTGAATCTTTTGACATGCTATAGGAAAGGACCACTAATCCCATCAAAAAAAAAGAAAAAAGAAAAGAAGGAAAAGGCCACTGATTTTATTAACTCCGAAGGTCTGACCAGATTTGACTACTCTTTGACCATGGGTCCTTCAAATATGTGTATATTGACCAAAATGCCATCATAACTCAATTTCCATAACTTGAAAACACCAAAAAGTTGTTTTTGGTTTTACTAACTCATCACTTAAAAATCAGAGAATTGAGTGATGGAAACAAAAACTAAAAACAAATCCAAACACACCCGTCTGTCGTGGGACCCACCAATTTTGAGTTACGGGCAATGAAAACAGAGTGATGGGTGATGGAAAACATGAAATCCAAACAGTCCCTTGGTAATTCGGTAGCTCACTAGTTAGCGAAAAATGCAAAGGGTTTGTTGGAATCTCAATTTTGGTTAGAAGAGGTGCTTGGAGACCTCTCTCTCCTTTTGTTACCCATGTTAAAGTTTTGATTCAATAATATTTACAGTCTTTATTCTAAAAAAAAAGGGTTACGTAGAATTAGAATGCATATGGCCAAACATATGGGTGGAACATTACTTTCAATTTGATCTACCATTAACACCAATTCTATTATGCATCATTTATCACAAGCTATACTAGTTTTTATGAGAGAAATTGTGAAAAATATTATGTCATCATACAAAATTGATTCCAAATTACTGTTTTAAAAATCATACTAGACCAACAAATTCAACCAGTTGAACTAGGAACTGAATCTAGAATCGATATGGTAAAAATCGGTCAAAAATCGAAAAAACTGATGACTTGTCCTTTTTCGACTTTTTGACCATTCTAATTTTTAAAACAATGATGCGAATTCTATTCTATTTTGGTTATTTGCACCAAAAGTTGGTCAAAACTCCAGAGGCAAAGGGATGCTTGGTGTTAAAGCACATCACATCGCAATCATTCATAAATTTGAGTGATATTAGGAATCCTATAAATTTAATTGCTTTACTTTATAAAATAATATATCAACATATAAATGTAAGATAAAAATTCAACTACGAAATTTATTTACCAACTGTTACATCAATGTGAGCTCACTACCATATACATGGGATGTTGCCATTGGGAGTACGCCACATCCAAGTGGGCTAAAACGCAGAGAGTTGAGAGTTGCTACCTGATTTAGGTCTAAAAACCAACTTGGGCCCCTTATAGAGATCTATGCACCAAGGAAGTCAATACCGTATCGAAGGCTGTATCGGTTTGATCACCGATAAAATATATTTTTGGTACCAGTCAATACTGGTATACCGTTTCGAGTTTATTGCTATTATATATATATATATATATTATTAACAATAAATGCGAATTTTTTTTAATTGACTAGACATTTAAAAAAAAAATTATAAGGAAAATTCTAGATCTCCTTTTTACTCAAATCTGAAGTTGTTGCATGTGTACAAGTCAAGGTATACCTGCCAACATTTGTCACTACATTTTTTAGTTTTTATTCTCTTCCACTATCTTTAGTATCTTTTATTCTTATTTTTAAAATCATTTTTTCACTCTCACTTTTCAAGATAAGTCTTATCACATTTAATGCTTTACATTACTTTTTCTTTTCTTGGTTGAAGAACTCCTCTACCTCTTCACGTGGCCACACAAAACTAAGGAAAAAAAAAAAGCTTTAAAAATACAAACGAAAAGGAACAAACAAACATAGACACTCAAATGCTGAGAGAGAGATTTGAAGAATGAAAAGTGGAGGAAAGTTGGAAAAAGTGGAGAATAGGAAAGTCACAAACAAAGAAAATATGAAGAAAAGGGAGAAGAAAATGAGAGAATGAGATAATAGAAAGAAGCATTATCAGGTGAAAACAAAAATGTATAGAAGGTAAGTCGGTAAGTGTTTTTGTTTTGCCCAAAACCTATTTACCAGCCAGAATCCGATATTTATCTAGGTATGGCTAGAATAACAACGATATGGCTGGTATTTAATCCGAGATGAAATAAGATAATTTTTGTATAGGCCTACCCAACGGTGCAGTAAATTTCAGTTGAATTGGCCGATACGGTACGGTATTGACTTCATTGCTATGCACCAAATTCTCGATCCAAAATTTGGTTATGGCTTGGGAAAATGTTATGCACCTAAGCCTGCCTAGCCCAATGACCAATCTCCACTCATTGTGTTCCATAGCCTAAATCAATTGAGAAATCCCCTAATGAGCTTATCACAATTGTGCATTAATGAAACACATCACATAATAAAATATCATAGCACAAAAAGAAAAATTTTACTTTGTAAACAAATTAAACCTAATTACCAAGTCAAATTTGTTATCAAATTGGAAACAAATCAAATAAAACATACATTCATAAGTGAGAATCCTATTCTAAACATATTCAAATCATGTTACTATGGAAAAGTAAGGACTAAATCATGTGAAATAATTTATCATTTATAACCCTAATCTTAGAGGTTCACAATCAACAAAATCACTTATCACATGGGACAACATGAAATCTAGCAAACCTTACCATTAAAACACATATTTTGCCTAATTTGGGTTTAGGTTGCATGCACAAGGATGAAGTTATGACCGCAGGTTATCAAGCATGCGTATACACCCTTGAATCCTTGATTCTAAGTGCACAGCCTATCACATAAACTCAATTCCAAAAACTTTTCAGCATTCAACTAGATTAATACATCTTTTAATTTATCAATTCAACTTCTTTATTCAGAACAAATTAAAATACAACCAATTCAAACTAAGAAATCAAAACATATTCCTTAACATGCATATAATCAATAATTTACTAAGGAACAACACATTGATGATGCGAACAACAAACTAAAATTTTTGTTCAAATGCTTATAATTATATATGAATTAGGTTTATATATTCAGTCTATAAAATTATATATATTTATAAAAAATAAATTGACATTAACTAGTATTGAAATATTTTGTCTTTTTAGTAAATCAAAATGACATCTAGTATGGTATTGACTCAATTAGAAAGGTTTCAATTGGATTGATAGTGGATGAAGAGGAGGAGGAAGAGTTGGAAGCTATGAGGACCGAATGAATATGATACCAAATAAAAGCAATAGTTATGTTTGAATAAATTGTCACTCACTCACTTGGAACATATATGCATTGTTCTTCTCAAAGGAACATATATGCATTGTATTTATAAATTTAAGTATACAAGATAAGAATTTAGATGGAAATACCACACAATAATTTTAGAAAATGCAAAGGAGAGAGGTTTGAGCATCCCACTTACTATAATCCTTTTTTTTTTCCCAATTATGAATAGAACTAGTTAGCTATATTAATTTATTTACCTTGCTTAACAATAGTTGTAGTCATGCCCTTATTCCTGGGTTTACAAACATTCCTTGATGCAGTACCAAAAACATATTCCAATGAGGTGTGTCTAAACATCATTTTCTGCTGCTCATGGGAAGCTGAAGCCATTCATAGTAATCCCTCCATCAACACAAATAGTCTGACCAGTTATGTAAGAAGATACAAGTAGGCATAGGAATGCCACCAAGGAAGAAACCTCCTCTGGCTCTCCAATACGTCGGAGAGGGGTTTGAGAGATAACAGCCTCCAAAAATTTTTCATTGCTTAGATACTACAAAAGAGAGAATATAATTTTTGTCATGGTAATCATGATTCATGAACTTCAATTCCTTGAAAAGACCACCTGCTTTCTCTGTTACCCATTTCTTGCCCTGCCATTTATCTCTCTTTGTCACTATAGTGTTTGCTGTAACCTATGAAGCACGAGTGCATTTCTGGATTCGGGTGCGGGTGCGGGTGTGAGACTTGGCAATTTCTGAAAAAGTTGGGTGCGGGTGCGGTGGGGTGTAGTGATTACAAAATTATAAAAAATATTTTTATTTATATTTTCTATATATTTTTACTATTAAAATATTCTTAAAAAACACATTACTATGCCTTGATTCACAAAACAAAGAAAGAATAAGGCAAGAAACACAAAACGAAAAAGAAAACACAAAAGAAGCAACAAATATTCATAATAAAAATGAGGAAGGACATATTTAGGATGTTTGGGCCTCATTGAAAGCCGATTTCGGTTGTTTCGGCATGATTCAATGCCAATTTTGGCCGTTTCAATCAAATCGACCAGGTTTGGCACTGTTAGGTTCTAAAGGTTTAGAAATTTATGTATTTAGAACTCTAATTTGTAATATTGGCAAACCATGATCAAAACAATATGTTTAGTCTTGTTTAAGCTTGCTGGCAAGTAAGGGATGGCAATGGGGTAGGGTGAAGTCAAATTATGGATGCCTCATTCTCACCTTGTCACCTTTTTAGGGGCTCATGCAGGGTAGGTTGAGTTTGGGGTGGGTTGGAAATGTGTTACTAATCCTAGTGAGATAGTCCAATATTAATGCGATAAAGATGAAATATAAAGGGAAATGAAGATCGTGGGAGTTCTAAGATATAAACTTATCAAAAAATAGACTACTAAGAGAGAAATATAAACAAATATTTTGAAGAAGGTATAGAATGTTTAAAAAAAATGTTATATCTAGGATATATATTAAAATAAAAATACAATATATGTATAAAAATGCTAAATATATATTAAATAAAAATATCAATATATACATTCGGGGTGAGGCAAGCAAAACACATCCCTACCCAGTCACCTTTTTGGGATTGAGAAAATTCGCTCGAAATAGAGTGGGGAAGGGGTGGGTCATGCAGAGTGGGTTGTTTTTAGCTTTTTTGCCATCTCTAGACTTGAGAGGTTTACTCATTTACTAATACCTTAACAACTACAAAGCTTAAATAATTATGGGAAATTACATAACAGGTCTAGAAAATATATAGCATTTTTAATTTTGTAATTAAAATCCCAAAATTTATTAAAATCACTTCAATTTGAGGTCTTTGTCAACAATTTTTTTTGAATAGTAACCAAGTAGAGAAAAATGATAATACTTGATTAATTTTGTATTTCATTTAGGGATTTTTAATAAACATACAAAAAAAAAATTATAGAGAAAAATCTTTGTTTGGAGTATGAAAGTGAATGAATCTTATATGCTAGAAACTCGAAGTTAGATACTTTGCTAAAATACAAAGTTTAATTAAGGATTTTCTATACGATTTTATTATTTCCCACAATAGAACAAATGAACAAGGAAGATGGACAACGACTTTAAATTAAACTTAACACCTATTTAGAATATAATTATTTTATTTTATTTTATAATTTGATTATTGAGAATTTGAATTTGATTAAAAACATCATTATTATTATTTTTTTAAAATAAGGAACTATTAATTAACTTATTAATTTTAGGCATTATTTTTTTTTGGTCTAATTTTCCAAGTAATTAAGAATGTTTTGAAGTATTATCTCATATATTAAAAATTAAATATAAAATAGTATCTTGGGCTAGGGATGGCAAAACCACCCCGACTTGGTGCTCGACCCAACCTGACCTGCGAAACAGTAGTCAAGTTTGGGTTTTTAAAATTAAACCCAAAGTGGGTTTGGGTTAGGTGCGGGTTTTAGTGATACTTGCCCCAAACTCGAACCCAGACTTGACCCGTTTAGACCACAATTACCAAAAACCTTGAATATACATACATACATACATACATACATATATATATATATATATATATAGATAGATAGATAGATAGATAGACACACACATACACATACAACTTAGTCTAACCCTAACAGCTAACACACTCTTTGACTCTCCTCTTATTTCATAGTCGCCCCTCACTCTCTACCCTCAACCCTCAACCTTTCACCCACTCGGCCACTCTTACTCTCACTCACTTTGAAGTCTCACCCTTACTCACTCTCACCGCCGACCATACCCTCAAGCTCTACCACCGGTTCTTTGTTCTCCACAAGTTCATCGCTCTGTCACTATTATTATTATTATTATTATTATTATTTTATATAACTTCGGGTTTGTTACATAGTTTATGGTTGATGAAATCTTTCGTTATTGTTTATTGATTAACATGTTTATTATTTTAAATTGTATTTGGATTTTTGATGGGTTAGGTTTGTCCTTTGGATTTTTTTTTTTTTTTGGTTGCTNACTCAATTAGAAAGGTTTCAATTGGATTGATAGTGGATGAAGAGGAGGAGGAAGAGTTGGAAGCTATGAGGACCGAATGAATATGATACCAAATAAAAGCAATAGTTATGTTTGAATAAATTGTCACTCACTCACTTGGAACATATATGCATTGTTCTTCTCAAAGGAACATATATGCATTGTATTTATAAATTTAAGTATACAAGATAAGAATTTAGATGGAAATACCACACAATAATTTTAGAAAATGCAAAGGAGAGAGGTTTGAGCATCCCACTTACTATAATCCTTTTTTTTTTCCCAATTATGAATAGAACTAGTTAGCTATATTAATTTATTTACCTTGCTTAACAATAGTTGTAGTCATGCCCTTATTCCTGGGTTTACAAACATTCCTTGATGCAGTACCAAAAACATATTCCAATGAGGTGTGTCTAAACATCATTTTCTGCTGCTCATGGGAAGCTGAAGCCATTCATAGTAATCCCTCCATCAACACAAATAGTCTGACCAGTTATGTAAGAAGATACAAGTAGGCATAGGAATGCCACCAAGGAAGAAACCTCCTCTGGCTCTCCAATACGTCGGAGAGGGGTTTGAGAGATAACAGCCTCCAAAAATTTTTCATTGCTTAGATACTACAAAAGAGAGAATATAATTTTTGTCATGGTAATCATGATTCATGAACTTCAATTCCTTGAAAAGACCACCTGCTTTCTCTGTTACCCATTTCTTGCCCTGCCATTTATCTCTCTTTGTCACTATAGTGTTTGCTGTAACCTATGAAGCACGAGTGCATTTCTGGATTCGGGTGCGGGTGCGGGTGTGAGACTTGGCAATTTCTGAAAAAGTTGGGTGCGGGTGCGGTGGGGTGTAGTGATTACAAAATTATAAAAAATATTTTTATTTATATTTTCTATATATTTTTACTATTAAAATATTCTTAAAAAACACATTACTATGCCTTGATTCACAAAACAAAGAAAGAATAAGGCAAGAAACACAAAACGAAAAAGAAAACACAAAAGAAGCAACAAATATTCATAATAAAAATGAGGAAGGACATATTTAGGATGTTTGGGCCTCATTGAAAGCCGATTTCGGTTGTTTCGGCATGATTCAATGCCAATTTTGGCCGTTTCAATCAAATCGACCAGGTTTGGCACTGTTAGGTTCTAAAGGTTTAGAAATTTATGTATTTAGAACTCTAATTTGTAATATTGGCAAACCATGATCAAAACAATATGTTTAGTCTTGTTTAAGCTTGCTCAAAGTTGATTAATTATTGTAAAGTTGGAATCGAGAGACTGTAAATGCATTGGGGCATTTCAGTCTGTCTCGATCGATCGAAGAATAGACTCGATCGATCGAAAGTCAACCAGATTGCGTTTTCTGCAGTTTTTCCAACTCAGCCCTAACTCATTAAACGTTTAGGGTTTTATGTTTTTGCCCTAGGTATATAAGGCAAAACCCTAGCCACGTTTTTAGAGTTGCTCCAGTTGTATTGTTGCTCATACATTGCTGTTTTGTGTAAATCTCTTGTGAGATCTAGAGGAGTTTTCCTTTACACAAAACTTAGGGTTTTCAAGATAGAGATTACTTCAACATCTTGATAATCAACTAGGTTGCTACCATTGAAACTTAAAGAATATCAAGCGTGGGTGCTTGTAACTGATTGAAGAATTTAAGAAAGAAGGAGTCCGTGGATTCGGAGCTTGCACGGGGTCGTGTCAGTAAGTTCTACTGGTAGGTAGCATTAGGAAGTCGAGCGGGGAGCTTGTAAGTCCTTTTGTATGAACTTCGATTCTTTCATAGTGAATTCAGTTTTGCCTTAAGGATCGGTGGGTAAAATCCTCCCCAGGTTTTTTATCGGCTTGGTTTTCCTGGGTGATCATATCTTGTGTTATTTATTATTCCACTGCTTTATATTCTTGATATGATTGTTTTAACCTAGAATTGCTTAATTTGACTAAGTAACAACTTGGCTAATTAACTAGGCTACTCAATCTGGTTGTGTGTTAAGGGGTCTAAAACCGTTCAGGCACGAATCCGTGAAAAAAAAAAAAAAAAGGCTCAGACGCGGCACTGACGCAAGGGCAGCCACGTTGAACGTTGCACCCCATGTCAGGCCTCGTCGGACTTCGGTGCGGCACCCTTCAAGCTGCATTCATGCTTCATAGGTTGTAACTAGTAGTGTTTCCACTTATCCGAATGGGTTATATTTATATTGGTATATATATTGCCTGAAGAAGTAGATCAACACCAACAAAATTGATCAATAGATGATAAGGCAAAGCTATTAGGACTTTAATTACTTTTTTTTTTTTTGGTTGCTTTTGTTTTTTCTGTTTAGACCCCTATAAATCAAATTAGTTTAACCTAATGAATTAGCCAAGTAGTTACTTAGGTTAATTATAAGATCTAGGTTAAACACATACAAGCATATTACTTAGTGTGAAAAAGTAAAAAAGAAGATAATATGATGACTTGGGAAAACTAATGAAACCGACCATTTCAAGGTAAAAAATCTAGGGAGGATTTAACCAAGCTATCTTCAAGGTAAACAAATCTACTATGATAAAATGGAAGTTTACAATAGATTTAAACTATAAATCTAAAGCTACCTCTTGTAGAACTTACTAACATGACCACGTGTAGCTTCGACCCCATGGACTCTTCTATCTTGAATTTGCTGAACACAAACTCCCACGTTTGTGACTTTGAGATCCCATTCAAAGGTTTCAGATCACCATCAATAGTAAATATTTATGCAGCAATGTGGGCGCAACGATTTTCTCCTTAGTAAAAGGGGAGTACGCCTCGGCTAAGTGGACTAGTGTGAAGAAAAGATGAGTCACTACCTAGATTAGGTCTAGGAACTATAAATATAACCCCCTTATATGGAAGGACTGATCTTACTACTAGAGTATCAGTTCGGAGTTTAGGTATAGGGATGAGAAGGTGTTAGGCACCTAACCCATGGGTTGGCTTTTAGTCATTGTGTCTTACGTCTTAATCTCATTAAAGGCTTATTCAATATTGTTATCTACACACACACACACACACACACACACACACACTAGCATACATCTAGCAATGAACATAACATCAATCATTCCAAAATCCTAACATACATCTATCATGATAGCTCATATCAAACCTAGCACACATCTAACATGCATATTTCATATTATCACATCTAAGGCAACAAATCAACAAGACAAAATCAAAGAATTATTGGAGAGTATCAAGAACATAAAGAACACAAACATATTCCAAGTTCACATACCATATCTCAATCAAATGCATGTATATATGAATGCATGCACATATGAATTCATGCCTTACCTCACTTACCTCACTGCACCATAACACCTCAACACCTATGCATCAATGCATGTTCAAATTCTCATGAATGCTCATGTGATTCATTAAAGCACAAACCCTAATCATTAATCTATCAATTCAAGCATGTGAATCATGTTATTTTGCTAACCTTAGACCTAAACATGTGAAAACTAAACTCAACAAGACCTAAACAAAGGATTAAAACTAATCAAAACACACCAAAAAAAGCAAGAACTCTAAATTTGTGTTTCTAGGCACAAGTATGCATACACAGCCTATAATGCAGATTCGAAAAACTACATTTTTACAGATTTAATCAAACAAATAAGTAACTTTGTTAGAGACCGTGCCCCCAGCCCCCTTTTATGATGTTGGGATAAATTCGCGTGAATGGGTGAAGTCGTGTTATTGCTTCTCAAAATGGAGGTTTGACTAGTTATATTTTCCCCTTTAGATTAAGAGTTTTACAATGGAGTCGCCATTTATTTAATTATTGGAATAAATAAGAAAACCAAAATTGAAAAATTCCTCATTTTATTAATTTGCAATTGAATTTACATTGATCATAGGAAAATTTTATGGCTTTGGTCCTAGATACAATCTAAGATAAAGTACATAGTTTTGTTTCCTAGTTACAATCTAGAAATTAAAAATTACAAGGATAAACATTGGTCTATCAACTCTTGATCTAAGTTCGAAGGCTATGTTATAAGGTGGGAAGGTGTTAGACACCCACCTTGCCTGATGAAACCGATCGTCTGGACTATAGTGGCAAACATTCATATCACATCATCCAATATATTATCAATCAATTTTCATGTTCAATTTAATGTGTGTGGATGGTGATATCCAAGATTCAAGGATTTGAAAGAATTAAGAAACAAACATGTTTTTCATATTTTTGATGTGGACTTAAGATTAAAACTAGTGTTATGCATGAACATGTGATGAATAACCAAGAACATATGAAGAACACATAAGAACATTCAAATATATTTAAGGGAATTTAAATAATTATTATCATGCTTTGATCTTAAATTCTCATTATAGCAATATAAAAAAACAATTAGAGAAATGGATTATACCTTCATGCAAGATCCATATGGTGGAGGAGGAGACTCTTGACAGAGATCCTAAGAGTGGAGGAAAAGAAGAATTAGGAAAGGAAGAGTGAGTCTCACTCAATACCTTGAGTCTCAAGAAGGCTAAGATATGACAAGACTACTCAACTTCTTAGAACTTAAGAGAGGAAAAGAGAGTGGGTTTTTGTGTGCTTTGGAAGAGAGTGGAGGTTTATATAGTAGTGGTAGAGGAAATATAAATAGAAGGTCATTTAATGAGGGTTAGCAAAGAATCATGAACCTAGACCTTATTTTAGCCTTGAGGAAAATCTAGTGCATTAAATGTAGAGATTTCTGGAAGTGAGGAGTAAGCCAAAATTCGGTTTTCTCGTAATTATTGTAATAGTCTGTAGAGCCAACTTTAAAAAAAATCATATATTACTTAATTCTGATCGGAATTGTCTCGTTCTTGTGCTCAAATTGAAGTCTCAAATTTCTAGTTTATGGAAAAATTAATCTCATTTACAGATTCAAAATATTTTAAGAGATATCAACAAAATAATGAGTAGAGGTCATTTGTTAGAAAATGATTTCAGTATAATTAACATTAATAGGTCCCAAATTAGCTCCCACTTAACATTAAATGACTCTAATTACTCCAATTTCAGACTTAATTAGTTCTAAATTTACCCTAATTAAAATATAATTGCACAAATTACTCATTAAATAATTAATGTTTATCTATCTAGTTAATTAGGTGTATGCAACCTCACCATAAAATGTAGTCCTAACCAATCAAATTATGACACATCATTAATACCAAATTTATTATAATTATAACCAATTGAAATAAATTGTTCATAATCACATATAGTCGAACTCAATTTGTGATAGTGTATCTCGGCTATTAAAACTTGATTTGATGATAATTTTCAATCTAACGGTTCGATTAGGCCTTATGAGCAGTCGATTTGAGCATTACAATATCAAGATCATTTTGGTGAAATGAGATTAAGGATCTAGTAACCAGAATCAAGATGCATATTTTCAAGGTGAAATTACCCTTTTACCCTCCATGTGAGGTTAAATGCAGATTGCAAAATGGGGTATCAACACATGTGAGATCAAACAAGCATGTTAGAAACCCTAAAAAAATTAAACTACCCTAAAAAAAAAAAAGAAAAAAAAAAACATAAAGCATCAACATATACAACAAAACATGAAACAAAACACAATTAAACTAAACTACATTAAAACATATCAAACCAACCTAGGAATTGAAATAAGAACAAAAGAATAAAAAGAACAGTTTATAAACCACCTAAAATCATATTAAAACATGTTAAACATAATTAAAAACATCAAACAAATCAAATATAACAAATGGAGAAACTATATCAAGAAAATCATGTGAATCATGTTAAGCAAAGAAGGAAACCATGGAAAAGAAGCTCACCTTACTTTAGAATCACAGATTTGAAGTTGTTTAAACGATCTCTTAGTGCATATAGCACAAAAATTAGATTGAGGACAAGAATAATCAAAAGAACATAACAATAGTTAGTAATCATAACTCAAGAACAATAGATTTGAAAAAGGTTTTGAGAAATCAATTTTTGGAAAATAGTTTCTACCTTAGAACTAACTAAAGAGAGGTTTTTAATTTGTAAAAATCATGCTAAGGGGCTTTGTGTGAGTTTTAGAAAGGAGAATTAGGGTTTTAGAGAAGATGAAAGCTAAAAAATGACTCTCTCTAGCTAGGATTTTAATTGAAGGCATAAGATGAGTATTTATCAGTTAAAATTAGGGGTTTGACTTTTTAATGATCTTTGGACATTCTCAAGGGTCCATGGGCTGGCCCAAATCAAAGCATTATGTTTTGGGCCCTTAAAATGAAGTTTTAAAACCTAGAAAATCGGACTGCCTAGTTAGCCTAAATTGAAATAGTCATAACTCACTTAATATAAGTCCAAATTAAGCAAAATTTGTGTTCAATTTGAAGCCCAGGAAGTCTACTTTTCAATGAAATAAACCTCACTCAAATATTCCTTGTGGATCAAACGTTATGGTCAAAATAGTGAGCACATATAATTTTTTAGTATCGATTTCAAAGCGATTTGAACACTTTTGAGTTGTGATTACTTCCAAACTATTGTGAACTCTTTAATTATCCTTTGTTGACATATGTCAAGGTCATCATTGGGGTTGGGGACCAAAATTTATTAACGGGTACAAAATGTGATGTCTACAAGCAATTTGTTTCCACCAGTTCTTGATTGTAGATCTCGTTCCAGTAAACGCTTGTAGAGTTAGAAGGTTATAGAAACCTCACAGATGTCACAGGAGTAACTCACAAGTCTTCCAAGAGCTTCTAAAATGTAATTAGGGTTTTCTTTTTATACCTAGTAGTGTTGGACTGAAACCCTAGTCGTTTTCGTGGGCTTGGACCTGATTTAAAATTTGTAGAACACAATTTTCGATCAGTTGAACATATCTTTCAATCGGTCGAGCTTCGTAGTAGCTTGCTTCATATTTTTGCAACTTGACAGTTCTTGAATCTTGACTTGAACAATCTTGAGCAATGTCTAACACCTAATCTATATATATTTTTGTTCTTGGTTTGCGAACATACATAAATTAAGAATCTAAACATTTAATTCTAAATATTTAGAACCTAAAAGCTTTTAATTTCATAGATCAGAACATAAGATTGGAATATTTGGTAGGCTTAAATTTAATGGATAGTGAATCTTTTTATTTTTTTTTGGAGGAACACAAATTTTGTTGAGCAATTGTAAAATTTGTATTTATAAAATGAAATAAAAATTGTATTTTTATATTTGCTGGTTATAATTTGATGAAATTTATTCCAGTTTTTAATTTATTGTTGTTGTAGGTTCTTCAACTATGCTAGGAGATTGTACAATTCAAACAATTCTTGATGTAGAGCCTAATGAAGAGGATAGAAGTTGTGTCGCAGTTGTGGAGGATTAGACTTGTTGGATTAATTTAGTAGCTTTTTTAAATTTCTTGGACTTGTTAGATTAACTTGTTGGTTTGTAATTATCCTAAACTTTTGGGATTTGTTTTGTAGCTTTTTGAACTTGTTATAATAGTCTTAGATTTGGACTTGTGGGATTCATTTTGTAGCTTTTATTTTTATGTTTAATAGGTGATCTTAGCTATGATTTATTGATTTATAATTAAATGTTGATCTTAGCTAGGTGATTTATTAATTTATGATCTTAGTTATGATTTATGATTAACAGGTGATTTATTGATTTATAATTAATAGGTTTGTAATGGTCATATGATTTGGATTGATTTGGCATTTAGCCCTATATATATATATAGGGCCACGGTTTGGACTATAAATTGGGCCCTAAAGTGGCATGGTTGGACGGGGCTCGCGGAGGCGGGTTTGGGGGTTTTAAAAAAACTGTATTTTTTTTTTTTTCAAAATAACCCTGAATCTCAAATAATTTTGTTAGTTAACACGTTTTCAAAACTATTTAGCAAACTAACATCTTGGGCAGAGAACTTGATTTTGTTGTGCTAAATCGAGTGTGAAGAGGTCGAGCTCCATGGAACTCGAGTCTTTGAGACTCGATTTCCCTACGAGGGTAGAATATCATTAGACCAAAGAACAAGAAAAACAATGAAGCATCATCAAATCCAAAGACTCAGACAAGAAAAACAACGAATTAGAGGAAAAACATAGAGATGGAGGAAACCAAACGCAAAAACCAAATGCATGAGGAAGAAGGAGCCTTGCCGCCGCTTCTTGGAACCTTCACAAACCGAAAAGTATTCTCTCAACTCTCGAAAATATGGTGTCCCTTTGGATTCGCCTGGGTTTGGGTTTGCTGTTTTTTCTGAAGATTAGGGGGTGTGGGTTTGTTGCTGCAGGGAGATTTGGGTTCAGAGCAGGGCATGGGATCTGGGTTCGTGTAGGAAGTTTGTTTCCACCTTGCTCTGGATTCATGTGGGATCTGGGTTTGTGGGATCTTTGTTGTTGCGTGAGTTTCTGCCTTGCTGGTTTCAATATGGAACTCGAGTGTTTCACTCTCGAGTATGAAACTCGACTCCTCCTGGCTTGATTTCAAAGAGCAAAATCGAGGAATTTTTTTTTTAAATAACAATAAATATTAAAAAATTTAGTTAGTTGTCACGTTGCAAAAGAATTTTGAAAACTAGCATCTCGAGTGTCTAAAACTCGAGTTCCAAGATAAAAATCAAGTTTTTGAGGCCTGAACCGTAAAAAAAATCCAAGTGAAAATCGAGTTTTAAAAACTCGAGTTCAAAAAACGCCGTTATAGGGCTTAAAAACGTCACTATAGGGCTTAAAAATGGAGTTATAAAAAAATTTAGCAGAAAAACGCCACTATAGGGCTTTAAAACGTCAGTATAGGGCATAAAAACGCCACTATAGGGCTGCCTGAATCTAGTATTGAACATTTATGAAAAAATTTTGCAGAAAAACGCCACTCAAAAACTACATATGAAACTATAACCAAAAAAAAAAAAAAAAAAGTGAAAAAAAAAACCCAACTTTAATCTAATTCAAAAGCACATTTGAAAAGAAAATGAAAAAAAATATCAACCCATTATTGTATATTGTATATTCCATTAATTCATAATAGTTTAAGAACAAAGGAGTGCATCCATATTCATTGAGACATTTTATCAAACAGGTACAAATTTCCTTTCTACACAAACATTCATTTGGAGTTTCTTTTTTTAAATCTATAATTTTGGGAAGAAGAAAGCATTCAAAAAAGATGTGAAAATACAGAAAATAAACATAAAAGAGAGAGAGAGAGAGAACCTTCTTGTGGCTGTTGGGTGTTGGAAGGAGCAAGAAAGCTTCTAGTGTTGGATGGTTTTGCTAGAAAAAGAAGATTGAGATCTTTTTATGAGACAAAGGCTGGTCTCGTCGGAACTTGCAATGTTCGACAGTGTTGTGCTGTCGAAGACGCTGCAGTTGGACAGTGGATGTTAGGGTTGAGGTTTGAGAGAGAGCTGAGGCTATGGTGGCATAAGGACTAGAGAGAGAGAATGAGATTTGATTTTGAAAAGAAGAGAAGTTTTTGGTTTTTGGCTTTGCAAAGTAAAAATGGTGGGTGTTTGAAATTTTTTTCAAGGACAATTTAATCATTTTAGTTTAAATGGTTCAATACATTTACATTTCTTTTTAGGCCAGGTGTTAATTTTTTATTGGGCTTAGAAGCACCAACTGTATGCTGATTTAGAGTTCCTAAAACATCATATTCTTTCTCGAAGTAAACACCATAATTGTGATATTCTATCAATTAAAAAAACAGAAAACCTCCTGAACATCAAAAGACTTTGCAATTTCCAACTAAACTTTACCCGTCGGACTTATTACGGTACTGCTGCCTGCTTGGAACTGGGTTGGCCGCTGCTGGAATGTCTCAGACTCTCATTCCACCTTCACTCTCTTCTTCTACTCTCTCTGAAAAGTCTAATCTCCTAAACTCACCCTCTCCATTCTTCTCAAACCCCACCTATCGTCACCGGTGGCACTCGCGGAATCGGGTACATATTTTTACATACATAGATAAAAAGAAGTCTTGGAATTTATTTTCTTTTCCTCTTTGGTTTGTGAGAATTGAGAAATTAATTATATTGTGAACTGGGAATTGGGTTTTGGTTTTTCTTCCTTTTAGGCATGCTATTGTGGAGGAATTGGTGGGGTTTGGAGCCAGAGTGCACACGTGCTGTCGGAATGAGAATGAGCTTGATGGGTGTCTGAGTGAATGGGATAATTTGGGTTTTGGGGTTACTGGGTCAGTCTGTGACGTGTCAGTTTGAGCTCAGAGAGAGGAGCTTATGAGCACTGTGTCCACTTTGTTTGATGGGAAGCTCAACATCCTCGTAAGCTTCTTCATTTCCTCATTTTTTACGAACAAAAACATTGAATTTTGCGTTTCCCTTATTGGATTTCAAAATATTATGTATTGCATCTGTTTGTGTTCCCATTTTGAGTTTTAAAATGTTAAAATTTGAAGTTTTGAACTGCTTTTCCTGTTTACTGAACTGGAAGACTGGCTTGTTTTTGATCCGTAGATAAATATTGTCGGGAGAAGCATACGGAAATCGGTAGTGGATTTCACAGCTGCAGGATTTTCTACTCATGGCAACCAATTTTGAATCTGTTTTCCATATTTCTCAACTTGCTTATCCACCTCTCAAAGCATCAGGAGTGGGAAGCTTTGTATTCACCTCCTCTGTATCGGGTTTTGTTTCACTGAAGTCTATGTCTGTTCAGGGAGCTACCAAAGGTAATTTACCTATCAGATGAATGTATCCATGTTCCTATTAATTTTAAACTCAAGAAGCTTATAAAGAAATTTTGTATATTTGTGATTCCAGGAGCAATTAATCAACTTACTAAAACTTTGGCTTGTAAGTGGGTGAAAGACAATATAAGAAGTAATGCAGTTGCACCTTGGTACATCAGAACCTCAATGGTTGAGCAGGTAACTCCAGATTGTTATGTGACCATTAATCGTGTGCAACATCATGTTGGCAAGGGCCGTTGCCTTAATTTCTCCATGGAAGTTATCCCCCACACTCCTACAGCCATCACTGACTCAAACACCCCCCCTAACTACAATCATTTAAGGGGAGTAAAATATAATTGAAAAGAAACATTTCTTATTAGATTTGCTGCTTAAGCTCTACTGTGTTAAAGTTCTAGGTTACCAAACAGAAATTGCACCGTTAGTCTCCACATTTTAAAATTATGTTCAATACTTAAGCTTCTCTATCATCATGTACATGGTATCTGCACCTTAGTAAGTTCAAAGTTAAAAACATTAGTACTTGCACTAATTGATGTTTGGAACTTATAAAGGCTTAAGTCCAGTTCAGCAAATCAATCAAAGTTGACCTTGAGTCTTTATATGTTGAAGGTGCTCAGCAACAAAGAATACCTAGAAGAGGTGTATTCTTACACTCCTCTTTGGCGTCTTGGAGATCCAAAGGAGGTCTCATCTCTTGTGGCATTCCTTTGCTTACCTGCACCATCCTACATCACTGGGCAGATTGTTTGTGTTGACGGAGGGATGTGTGTAAATGGTTTCTACCCTAGACATTAGACGTGGCAACTTAGTCATATTCCTCATCAGCTCTTGCTATTCTTTGACCATTCAGTCTAACCTCCACTATAAATGACATAACCTTGGCATTCCCTTGCTTGTCTTTTGGAGTAATTAATGCAGGAGCATAATCAAAAGTTATTTCAATATTTCATTTTAGACCTTCAGTGGATAATTTCAAATTGTAACGTAGTTATTTGTTTAGTTTGGATTGGTATTTGAGTTTGGTTAGGATTACTTGTTCATCATTATCTTTTGTTTAGGATTATCGGATTAGTACTTGAAATTGTTTAGGATTATCAGATTAGTATTTGAAATTGTTTAGGATTTGTTTAGGAGAGTTTATATCCTTATCTTTGTGATTCCTGTAAACTGCACATAAAGCTCTAGGCGATTTCTTTTGTAGGGGCAGACTATTATTATTATTATTATTGAGATTATTGCAGAGATTGCATAGTGTTTGTTTGGTGGTGACTCCAAACACCTTAGGGGGGAAGCCTAAGGTTCTACGGTAGGACTAATCTAGGTGGGAAGCCTAGGTTGTCCTACATCAGTAAGGCAATTGAACTTTTTTTTTCTTCCTAATTATTGTTCTTTGTATATTTAATAGTAAATTATTATTATTTTATTTATTTATTTTTATTTTTGTGTCCTTCTACCAGCTGTATTACTCTTTGACATTTCCCAGTTGTTTTATTACAATATTTTTGTAATTATGAAGTGATTTGAATTGACAAGAGAGAAGAAATTGTACCATCAGATCGGCTAGTTGAAAAATTTTATTTATTTTGTTTGTATTACTATAAAGAAGATTATATATATATATATATATATGCACTTGCTAAGTTAATGTAAAGTTGTGATTTACAACTATTTTGTGTTGGCTTTAATTCCGTGCTAAATTTGATTGTAATTTTATTCAATCATTTTTCTCTGTATTTATGTGGTTTTAATTGTAAGGGATGAGTATGAGAGAGTGTGAAAACTCAAGCTTAAAATGAAGAACAAGTGGATTTCGCGAGAAGCTCACGAGAAGCTATCCCGCGAAATATCCACGTGTAGAGCACATAACTGGAAGGCAAAGAGTCATGCCAGCCTAGAGTTTTCACGAGTGCCTTGTGGGTAAGGTCTTCCCGCGAAATATTTGCGAAACATTCTGTTTGGCTAATTTGTCATGTTTGTTTTACCAAGTCTTTATTTACACTATATATACCCTCATTATCCACATATTGTAAAGAGTTTTTTTTGAAGAGAAAATGCTAGAAAAAATACATTTAAGAGTTAGAGATTATTATACCTATAATCATGTACATATTTTCTTGTGGTTTTCCTCTACTCCTACTTCTTTATCTCTAAATTCGTGAGAGGTTGATAATCCAAACATTTATCACACCCAATCTGAGTGTCAAGTGAGGTTTTGGTGTTGTTGGGAAGTATTAGAAGGAGCCATTCTTTGGTGGATGCAATTAGGCTGAATTGAGAGATCTGGGAAAGCTAGAGAAAACAAGGTTCTAAGAAGCCAGTTGGTAGCAGGAGCTTGGAGGGCTCAAGTACATTGGGTGGACTAGGCATGGAGGGTCTTTTGTTATTGATGTACTCCAACTTTATTTTCTAGTGGATCGATTAGCGCTTGGAGGGTGGCGGTGAGGTTTTTCGCTGATTTCTTCGGTTTTCTCTTTGATAACACGTCTCGATGTTATATTGTGTTTGCATCTCTTTTCCTTACTCTTAAGCTTTACTTTATATTGTTGATAATGGATGAATATAGCTTAGGGTGGTGTTATCGGTTGTTTGTGCTCATTTACTTTTGTTCTGCACTTAGTCTAAGTTAGAGTAAAAGCAATCTAGCTGTAATTTTAATTTGGAGGTTTAAATAAAGCTCTTGTGTTTTCACACAAATTCGAGCTTTCAATTAACAATCACTTGAAATGCTTGGAGGGAAGGTACATCAGCAATTTAAATTAATATATACCTAGCTAACTCCTTCTGACCTTTTTTTGGCTTATGCTAAAACTTTTATATTTATTGTTTTTATCTAACTTCTTGTTTTTCCTGTTTTGAGTAATTGCACTGGGCTGAATTTCTTAGGTATAATCAATGGAGGGGGAGAAAACATTGTAATCATTACTCTATGACTCATTTGAGCTAGTGGGAGTACATTGAAATCAATTGATCAAGGAGAGATTAAGATGGGGGATAACATGGTGCAGGCAGGGAGTAGGTGCAGAGATGATAGATGGTCACTTCTGGGAATGACTGCTCTTGTTACTGGTGGAACACAAGGAATTTGGTTTCTCTCTCTCTCTCTCTCTCAAGTTAACTGCTTCATGGATGTTTGTTTTTGAAGGACTTTGCCTCTATGGGGCTGGTGGCTACAGAGTACTAATCTTATAAAAACTAGTAAAGGCTTATTTCAATGTGTGTAATTGTCTCAGGCATGCTGTTGTGGAGGAATTGGCAGGGCCAGGTGCGAAAGTACATACATGCTCAAGGAATGAAGCCTATCTCAATGCATGCTTACATGATTGGGAGATAAAGGGTTTCCAAGTCACAGGTTCAGTTTGTGACGTGATGTCTTGTGGTGAACGAGTCACGCTGATGGACACAGTATCGTCCGTGTTTAGCAGGAGACTTAATATACTTGTAAGTCTCAATTCAGTTCAGTTTATTTATTTATTTATTTTTGATGTGTTTAGTTTAATTCATTGCATTCTACATAGCAATTTTAGCATCACAAGATTGTAATGTAACAATGAATCATTACTGCTGTTGTGGGACTGGAATAGAAGTGAGGTTATCAATGAAATTCATTAAGTGCAATCATTCTGGACAACCGTGACAGACGCAAATGGGATTGCAACAGAAAATAGGTTCCAGATATTGTTAAATGTCTTTTATTTTTCTGCATTCCATTGTACCCTCTCCTATTCCATTCCTTTGTGTGACCAACACCACCATCACCACTACCATTGCCATCACACTATCGCTGCTGACACCTCTGCCACTACCCTCATTGTTGCACCACCTCTTCTGCCATCCCCACCACCTCCATCACCACTGTGCCTAAATGAAATAATAATAATTTTCTGTGTGAGGTAAATGACATAAAGTGTTATTTGGATCATTTTCAGAGTCGCAACAGCACAAGAAAACAAGTCATTTTTGAAACAAACGAATTGCCAGACTTGAGGAATTTAAAGTGAGTAGATAATTCTGGAAGCTGGTTATAGGGAGGGATTCCCAGATCATAATGAAGTTACTTTTCTGAAAGATGAGAAATCCATTTCCTGTATCGTTCTAGCTTGGACTTAGCAGCCTCTTATGTACAATAAAAACCCAATATTAAGCCCCCCAAAAAAAACCTATAAATTGAGCTTATCTATACCAATTTTCAAAAATTTTAACTGGAAATGAGGTTTAGGGAGTAGATAATTCTTGGAACTGGTTGAAGAGATGGAGTTGCGGATCATAAGGAAGTTACTTTCTGAAAGATTGGAAACTTTTTTCCTGTAGCTTTCTAGCTTGAATTGTGCAGCTTTTTAGGTGAAATAAAACCCAATATTCAGCCACCAAAAAAAAAAAAAAAAAAAAAAAAACCAATAAATTGAGCTTATCTATACCAATTTTCAAAGATTTTAACTGGAAATGAGTTTTAGGGAGTAGATAATTCTTGGAACTCGTTGAAGAGATGGAGTTGCGGATCATAAGGAAGTTACTTTCTGAAAGATTGGAAACTTTTTTCCTGTAGATTTCTAGCTTGAACTGTACAGCTTTTTAGGTGAAATAAAACCCAATATTCAGCCACAAAAAAATAAAAAAATAAATTGAGCTTATCTATAACAATATTTAAAGTTAGTTAGGACATCAAAATCATCACTTGCCACATTAGAACATAGCGGAGTCTAATATGAATTAGCATCGAATTGTAGTTTCCTTTGTTATGTTCTTGCTAAAATTGGGGGTAAAGTTGCCTGCGCTGCGTGTGACATTTATGTATTTACTGAGGTAATTGTTCCATGTTATGTTATTTGGGCTTCCCCATATTTGTAGCTTGTATATGGCTTTGTGTATTTTGAATGTCATATTTATAAACAATTGTTTAACCAGCCTCCACTATGCCATCGCCAATGAGCTCTAGCTCAACTGGGCTCCTCCCTTTGCAAGTGCTAGGTGGAGGGTAAGGTTATGGGTTCAATACTCATCATCATTGGGTATGTAACTTACCAATAAAATAAAAGCATTTACTTTACCATCAATATCATTGTTTTTAGTTTGAGAAGAAAAAAGGACCATCCAGGGTTCTGGTATAAACAAATTGCAAATGCATATCTTCAATCATTCTTTACATCATAATTCTGGTAGCTTGAACCCAGGAGCAGGATAGTTTTTTGCTTAGCTAGTTGCATAAATTAAATTTAGAAAACTTCATATTTGTATATCCTCCAAAGGAGTTTCTCATACCAATGTTTCTTATAGAAATGTTCACAGCTACTCTTGGAATGGCTTTCCTTCTTGTGAACCTTTAAAATCCTGTTCTTGCTAAATGTTTTATCCTAGATAAACAATGTGGGGACAAACATCTGGAAACCGACTATAGAGTACACAGCTGAAGAATTCTCTACTGTTTTGACTACCAATCTTGGATCTGCTTACCATTTATGCTAGCTGGCACATCCTCTTTTGAAAGCATCAGGAGTAGGAAGCATTGTTTGTATTTCTTCTACTGCTGGTGTGGTGGCACTAAATGTTGGATCTATTTATGGTGCAAGTAAAGGTAATTTACTTATGTAATTTAAATTTTTATTTTTTCGATTTGATCTATTAAAACAATGTGCATATTATTCAAACCTTATAGATTTGTAAACTTTTAAATTCTGACTCTGGTCTCTTTTTTTTCTCTCTATGTAGGAGCAATAAACCCACTAACTAAAGATTTGGCATGTGAGTGGGTGAAAGACAATATTAGGAGTAATTGTGTAGCACCTTGGTTTATCAGAACCCCCTTGGTTGAAGCTGTAAGGCTGTAGCACCCTTTCACCATGCTTGTGCATTCATTGAATGTGTTTTTCACTGTTCTATGTGTAGTTAATCTTTATCATGTTCTATTCATTTGGGCCACATGCGAGTCATATGTAGAGTTAAAAGATGACAGAAATGTGTGGGCTTGGATAGCTCACTAGGCTTTAATTCTCAATTTTTTTTTTTTGAAGTTGTGATGTTGCTCAGACTTGGACAGCTCACTAAGTTAAAAATAATTCTGCATTCATGATATGAAATAAGTCCTTTATCCGACTTCTCGTTACTATTGCAGGCTCTCAATGACGAGCAATTTTTGAAATCGGTAAACGCAAGAACTCCTCTTGGACGCCTTGGAGAGCCAAAGAAGGTTTGGTCCCTTGTGGCATTCCTTTGCCTACCTGCATCCTCTTACATAAGCAGGCAGATTATTTGTGTGGATGGAGGGGTGACAGTGAGTGGCTTCCTCCCAAAACATGGCTGACAATAAAGGTCAATCTCCTTATGATTTTTTAATGAGACATTTCCATATGTTCTCTTCTTTGTTGTGTGTTCTTACTTCTGGTTTGTAAAAGTGGCATTTTAAATTCCATCCAATTTGAACTGGATGAGGGTGAGAGGTAAATTTGTAAGATCTAATTATCTTGCCAAAGGGAGAAAAAAAAAGGATATATAGACACTCTCAGACACACATATATAGACATACATATAGGTCTATATGCGTTTAATAAAAATTTTTGTACTTTGCAAAAGATGACTAAACTAATATTGCAGGGAAATTCTTGATTCGATTTCGTAGATTTTTTTTTTTATAATTATATTCCACACACATATATATATATATATATATATATTTTTGGTGAAAACAGTTGAGGCTTTTTATTAATTTGACAGAAACCTTCTGTTAAGTATTACAAGATTGTTTGCATCGCTATGGATGTCTTCGATCCAAACATGTGGATCCGAAAAATTCTTTGCTATTTTGGCAAGCTTGTCAGCTACAGCATTACCACTACGTTTGACATGGGAGAAATAGGTGACACGCAAATTTGAAGTTAAAGCTTTGGTCTCATCTGTTATGTGGCCAATTGGAGTGAAGCTTGTCGAGGTAGTAGTGAGGTGCTTAAACATTACTTCTGAGTCTCCCTCAAACATGACATCTTGAAGTCTAATTTCAATGGCAAATCTTACTGAAAGTTTGGATTTGTGTGAAAACGCAAGAGCTTGTTAAGACTCCCAATTAAAAAATTACGGTTAGATTGCAATAAACTGATAACTACTCTAGTGCACAAACATGAATAACAAACAATAAAAGTAAAGTACAAGAGTAAGGGAAGAGAGATGCAACCATAAGATAACACCAAGACGTGTTATCGAAGAAAAAATCGAAGAATTCGACGAAAACCTTTCTGCCGTCCTCCAAGTAGTAATTGATCCACTAGAGAATAAAGTTAGAGTACACGAATAACAAAAGACCCTCTAAGCCTAGTCTATCCAATGTACTTGAGCTCTTCAAGCTCTTGCTACCAATGGACTTCTCAGAGTTATGTCTTCTCTAACTTTTCGGATTTCGCAATATGCTTGATTACATCTGCCAAGCTTCACTAGCTTTTTTTGGAAAATCCTCAAGGCTTTCTAAGCTCCAAAACACTCTCTACACTCTGAAAATGTGAGTTGTGTTTGGGTACAAATCTCCTCTCAAGGTATGACAATGGGAGAGGGAATGAGAAGATGCTATAATAATTTCTCACTAAGGATAAATAGCTCTTTCTCTAAAAGATAGGTGTGTGTGTTGTATAAAACTTAGATAGGGTTTTTCTCTTTGAATGACTTCTCATACTTTTGTGGGTAATGGGGGTATATATAGTATAAGTGAAGGGTAAGAAGGTCACTTAAAATCCTTCAGGCAAAGAGTTTCGCGAGTATCTCATGAGAAGGACTTACCCGCGAGACACTTGCAAAATCCTCTACGCTGGCATGACTCTTCAGCTTTTAACATGTGCTTCTCACGTGTCCATTTCGCAAGAACCCTTCTTGCGAGTTACTCGCAAGTCAATCACGAAACTGCACTGATTCTTTATTTTATGCTTGATTCTTCATCAACTTAATACTAAACTCAATACAATAAAATCTTACAAAATACAAGAAATAAAATTAAAGTAATTACAATACTTTTTGTCATAGAATAAATCTAACACAAAACATTGTTGTAAATCACAACTTTACAATCTCTTTCTTTAGCTATTCCGTGACAAAACACCCTATAATAGACTCTAGACTTAAACGCAAGTTTAGGAACAATGAAAAAACTCACTCACACTTAAGTCTAAAACCTGTAATGAACTTAGAACAAAATACTTGTGACCTGAAACACTTGCACAAAATGCATTAGACCCTCAAGGTAAATCAAGCGATAAAAGGACAAGTATAATGTAATAAGTAAAAAACGATTAAGTAAACATGTTGTGAAATATATGAGTAACTTGATCAAACACAAAACAGTTATATGGAAATGACTACAATAATCATATAGCAAAGCAAATGATCATTCGAACATGCAATCAATAAAGCACAATAACATAAGGATGTATGCATATTCAACACATATACACGATATGATGAGAACAACAAAGTATAGCTACTAAATGTAACTCAAAACACCATAAAGTAATGAGAAAACAAGCATAAGGTAAAACAAGGTTTTCTCATAAAAAGATGTCTTTCCCTCCTTAGTATATGTATCTCCTTTATGGCTCTCCATCTACAAATGTGCACAAGGTAGAATTTCTCCTCTTAAGAATATGCATATGAATCATATGGAAATGACGATATACATTGGTATACTCTCTAGTATACTCTTTCCCTTTTTGTTATGAATAAAAAAATGAATTAAGAGGAAAGAGGGAAAGAAAAGAAGATATGAATAAAAGTAAAAGATGATGCATGAAGGGTGCAAGATGAATGAGAAAATGGAGCTCAAACGAAAGACAAAAATTTAAAAATGCTATAAAGCATAAAGTAAACATGACATGCTAAGGATGATGGAATAAAGTATAGACCAAGACATGACATAGACACAAGAACATGTATGAATAAGGGTAAAAGATGATGTATGAAGGGTGCAAGATGAATGAGAAAATGAAGCTCAAATGAAAAACAAAAACATTTAAAAATGCTACAAAGCATAAAGTAAACATGACATGCTAAGGATGATGGAACAAAATTATAGACAAAGGCATAACATAGATACAAGAACATGTTATATGTGCTAAAAGGTTTAAAAAGACTTAATTTGTATGAGTGAATGCAAAACATGTAAAGTGTTAGAGTATGTGCAATAAAGGTGTATCTGGTGTGCATATGAGATGCATGACCAATGCATGAGCAAGGTCACAAGGGGCAAAATGTGTAAAACACATAACCAATGATCAAGACATAATAAACATGCATAATCATGATAATCCCCAAAAATTGGTACTCATCAGAGTCCAAAACAATGAGAAAATGCTATTTGGACATTTTATCAAACACTTAAAGTGCACACACTACACATGTATGTTAAACAATGCATGAACATATGAAAATCTTGCCTAAATACATGTTATTTTTGCCATAAAGAGCCAACATTCAAAACAAATCATCATTTAAAACAAAATCTAATAAAAAAGATTGACAAAAATTAAGTTTTCCAATCCCCATTTAAGAAATTCCTAACTATAAACATAAAATCCCCAAAAATATAATTTAAGGATCAAAATCAATGAAAATAATTAAAGATTACTTTAGAGATGTTAATGGAATGAAAAACAGTTGAATTTAGTTGGGTTTTGACGTAGAAACATTAGAATAGGGGTATGGAAGAAGATAAGAGAAGTTTAAAACAAATGTCCCATGAAATTCCATTTAAGAACTTGATCCGGAAATTTTCGTGGGAAGCTGGGAATTTTCGCAGGAAGCTGGGAATTTTTACTCATAAGCCTTACTCGCGAAATACTCGCAAAACGTTCTATCCAAACTTCATGACTAAGCTTACTCAAGAAAACACTCAGAAAACATGTTTTTCACACACAAAATCAACTTGAAAAACTTTGAAAAACATGGGTGATACAAATCATTTTCAAAAGCAAACAAAAAGAACAAAAATCTTTTTGGTTTGATTCATATATGATTGAGCACACACACACATCACATTTGAACATGTATAATCACACAAATGAAATAAGTATTCGTTGAATAATAGACTTGTGTGTTGTGTGTGTGGATCAAGTATGAACTAGTCTATAGTCTAATATAAAGTTTCAATGATCAATTCAATTAAATCATACATGACTAATACGAAGTTAAGTGACCTATCTCACTTATAGAAATGAACATATATGACCCATCACTAATGTGATTACACTTGATTGAAAGCTTTTTGATTTGCTTCCATTTTACATACTTTTGATCAAAACAACTTAAATTTTTGAGAAGCAATACCATAAACATTTTAAGATAACTTTGACAATTTAGCTTTTGGCTTTTGGAATCACACAATTTAAAATAAATCGCTTTCCCTTTTTCCTAGTCAAATACTAGTATGTGCGATGACTTTTTCAGCTCAAAATTCTCTTTTCGAGATTGACATTTGTAGAGCTTTTGAAAAAGAAAAAAAAATGTGAGGAGATATATAGGCACAAGTCTACATATGAATCAAGACCAAGCAAGTCTATTGACCAATCATTCATGACAAACTTGAAGATCCATTTACAACAATAAAATGTAATGTAGATTTCTAGATGTTGCTTACACTTAGGAAATGTGCATACATAACAAGCTAAGCTTGTAAATGCATTACGCCATTAGTACAAAGGTACTAGGCTAAACTCACATGTGATAAATGCTCAAATATATACAATCAAACTTTTTAAAATTTTCACTTTTTATGTGTTTTTGGATTTTTACACACAAAAATAAAAGCATAAAAGTAAGATTAAATGCAAAAACAACAAAAACAATGCATATAAAGAAATGCATGATGCACAAATGCATGATAATGAAGCGTCTAATGCATGAAAGGTCCTACAAAGATCGAAAGAATTAGATCAAAGACCAAAAAAGTAAAAGCTCAACCATAGAAACCCTTTCTCATCCAAACGGAACAATTGTTTAGAATGAGTGTCTCATGAAAAGTGAGATGAGGGTTGGATGAATGAGAGCTAGAGATGCACATAGACAAGGAGGTAAGAACGTCAAAAGCTTTTTTCAATAACTTACTATTTTCCCCCAAAATTGGTTTAGCTTGCAAAACACAACTTCCAAGAAGCTCAAGTTTCTTTTTTCTTTTGATTCTTATAAGAGCTAAAAACTTAGAGTAATGAGATTTTAGATGACCAAGGGCACCACAATGGTAACAAACAATATGTTTAAGTCCACTAGGCTTTTGGGAAGGGATCTAATAACATGGTTTTGTTCTCTCAACTTTGGACATTAAGGTCTTATATAGCCAATCACACCACAATGGTGACAAGTTGGAACAAATTTAGAACCATCCAAGACCATAGATTGAGACCTAAATGGAGGCTTTGGTTTTAGAGCCTTTCTCTCCACCTTTTGATTTTTTTTATGTGGAGGAATGTACACCGATTTGTCCTTTGAAGTAAAACACACAGTAGGTACAAAATCGGGTACCACAACATGATTGTAACAAATATTTTCATCATTTTTAGCAATAGGTTCAGCAATCAAACATTTGACATGCATCTTAAGAGATTCATTTTCACATTTTAGCTCATCAACAAGTTTGTTAGACAACAAGTTTAGCATCCAAATCCACATTCAAACATTCAAACACTCAAACTCCTTAGTTTTTCAAGAGAATTTTTAGCAAGTTTCTCATATTTTTCAACCAATTTGTTGGATTCATTGAGCTTAGCAATCAAATCATCATTCTCACAAAAGAACTTGCTCAAATTCTTATGAAACTTCTTAGCATTTTTCTTTAAGAATTGGACATTTGGAATATCAACAACATCCATAGAATCATGTAACATGCCATCACAATTATAAGAATTAACACTCATAGAGACATTTTCACAAACACGTGACATGTTACATTCAACAACATCTAAAACATTCATAGAAGCATACAAAACACTATCCATGGCAAAACACACAGGGGGTCAAGGATCACACTTAGGTAATGAAACTAAAACAAGTGTGTCTACTCTGATACTACTTGAAAGCTTGGATTTGTGTGAAAACACAAGAGCTTGTTTAGACCCCCAATTAAAAAATTACAGTTAGATTGTTTTTACTCTAAGTTATCTAAGTGCGGAACAAGGGTAAAGGAAGTGCAATAAACCGATAACTACTCTAGTGCACAAACATGAATAACAAACAATAAAAGTAAAGTACAAGAGTAAGGGAAGAGAGATACAACCACAAGATAATATCAAGACGTGTTATTAAAGAAGAAACCGAAGAACTCGGCGAAAAACCTTTTTGCCACCTTCCAAGCGGTAATTGATCCACTAGAGAATAAAGTTGGAGTACACGAATAACAAAAGACCTTCCATGCCTAGTCTATCCAATGTACTTGAGCCTTCCAAGCTCCTGCTACCAACAGACTTCTTAGAGTCATGTCTTCTCTAACTTTCTAAATCCCACAATATGCCCAATTGCATTTGCCAAACCTCACCGGCTTCTTTTGGCAAATCTCTAAAACTTTCCAAGCTTCAAAACACTCTTTACACTCTGAAAAGGTGTGGGTTATGTTTGGGTACAAACCTCTTCTCAAGGTATGACAATGGATGAAGGAAGGAGAAGATGCTATAATGATTTCTCACTAAAGATGAGTAGTTCTCTCTCTAAAAGATGGGTGTATGTGTTGTAGAAAACCTATCTAGGAGTTTTCTCTCTAAATAGTCTCTCATACTTTTATGGCTAATGAGGGTATATATAGTATGGGTGAAGGGTAAAAAGGTCACACTTAAAATCCTCCAAGTAGAGAGTTTCGCAGGTATCTCGTGAGAAGGCTTTATCCACGAGACACTCGCAAAATCCTCCAAGCTGGCATGACCTTTCAGTTTCCAACATGTGCTTTTCACATGCCCTTTTTGCAGGAACCCTTCTCACGAGCTACTCGTGAGTCAATCGTGAAACTGCACTGATTCTTCATTTCGTGCTCGATTCTTCACTAATTTAACACTAAACCCAATACAATAAAATCCCACAAAATGCAAGGAACAAAATTAAAGTAATTACAACACTTTTTGTCATGGAATAAAGCCAACATGAAACATAGTTGTAAATCAAAACTTTACACTTACTGATCTTCTCCAAGCCATAGCCTCTAAATCATCCATTGATGGAGGTAAAGGGATCTGTTTTACTAGTGTAATAATGACCAAGCCTTCCGAGTTTCAGATTACCACTTCCAAACCTGCATAGTTTGTGTCATGAAAGATTGTTCCATCACAATTTGACTTAAATTGAAGTGGCACAGGTGGAAGCTAGTGTGTTGGGTGAGATTCTGCAGAGATAGGTAGTAGCAGTGGAGGTTTGGAGATATTCTAAAACTCAGTGAGTTGGTCCTTTGCATCACGATGAATTTGAGTTATCGGCAGTGATGGATTGCCTATTCTCATGGCATTTCGATTGAACCAAATGCTTCACACAATGTAGGCCACTGATTCAGTAAGGTTATTCCCATTGAGTAGGAAAATTTCATGGAATAAATCCCTGAAATTTGCAAATCTCTCCAACAAAAAACTTCACCACGTCTCGACCTCCCACCATATTTCCTTTAGCAATTGGCAGCCCCATAATGCATGTACTGTGTTCTCCACCTCATTGCAACAGCGATCACACAGAGCTAGGGATAGATATTCGCTTGAAAAGATTATGTTTCACTGGAAGAGAATTGATGCAAGCCCTCCAAATGAAATGTCGAATTTTGCCTTGGACGTTGAGTGACCAAACTTGCTGCCAAAAAGACCTGTGAGCATTCAGATTTAAGGAACCCAATTTAGCATTTTTTACCGCATTGCTAAGGAGCTGATAAGCTGTTTTGGTTAAATAAATGCCATTCTTATTGGTTGACCAAATCAATTTTTCAGTGATAGAGGTGCAAACCAAGGATTGAACTCGCTTCATGAGGGAGAAATTCATAATGTATCTGATCCCCTTACCAACATGAATTTTCTTCATCAATAAGAGCACCAACCCATGTGTTGTTTGGAAAATTTTTCTAAGGTGAAATGTTGCGGCTAGTGTGTTGATTTGGAAGCCATTTGTCCTTTCGAATAATCATTGATCTACCATTACCAATTCTCCACCTTAAACCCAAAATCACAACCCGCCTGGCTTTCAGAATGCTTTGCTAGGCATACGACCCTTTTAGCTTCACTTCTTCATCCAAGATCAAGTAGCTGAGGGAGTATTTAGATTTGAAAACTTTGTAAAAGAGTGAATCAGTGTTATGAAGGAGCCTTCACAGTTGTTTACCCAACAAAGCTAAATTGAAATTTTCAATGTCCTTAAAACCTAATCCCCTTTGGCATTTTGGCAAGCAAAGCTTTTCCCATCCCACCCAATGAATTTTTCTTGATTTCCCCTTATACCCCCACCATAATTTTCGAATTAAGGACTCAATATCCTTACAAAAAGACTTCGGTAGCATAAAATAGCCCATGGAGTAGTTGGCATGGCTTGAAGAACCGCTTTTATCAGAATTTCCTTACTTCCTTGTGATAGTAATATCTCCTTCCAACCTTGTATCTTGTGCCAAATCCTCTCTTTGATATAACTAAAACTCAGTTTTTTTTCTCTTCCAACAATGGATGGTACGCCAAGGTAAGATTCAATGTGGTTAGTTGCCGTAACACCTAGTTAAGCTTTGATGTGATCTTTCATTACTTGATGTGTATTGGAACTAAAGAACAATTGAGTTTTGTCTCTGTTTATTTGTTGACCCGAGGCTGTCTCATAAAGATGTAAAATATCCAGGATTGTGTTACAGTTTTGTTGATTTGCTCTTCAAAAAAGCAAGCTGTCATCAGCCAAAAGCAAGTGAGACGCCTTAGAGTTGGCCTTGCATAGGGAGACACCTTGGAGTGACCTGGAGACTTCAGTTTACTGGATAAGAGAGTGAAGGCCTTCTACACATAATTGAAATAAATAAGGGGATAAGGGGTTCCCTTGGCAGAGGCCTTTATTGGGGGTAAAATGACCATGTGGTTCACCATTAACCAAAACGGAGAATGAAACAAAACGAATACATGAGCTTATGAGAGAAATCCACCTACTATCAAAACCCAATTTCTCCAACAATCTTTTCTAGAAAAACCCATTCTACTTTGTTATATGCCTTACTCATGTCAAACTTTAAAGCCATAAGTCCCGATTTTCCCTTCTACTTATTTTTTAGGTGATGTGTTTCATAAGCTACTAGGATATTATTTGAGACCAGTTTATTAGACATAAAGGCACTTTGTGTTTTAGAAACCAGATTGGGAAGGAGTTTTTTAATTAGTTTGCAATGGACTTGGAAATGATTTTGTATAGGACATTGCAAAGGCTTATGGGTCTATAGTCTTTTGCTTTTTCTGGTGATTTTGTCTTTGGGATGAGGGAGATGAAAGTGTGGTTTAGATTTTCTAGCATGGTACTTGAATTAAGGACAGATAGAGAAGATGCAATAATATCCTACCCAACAAAATTCCAACAAGATTTATAAAATATTGGTGACATACCATCAAGTCCAGGAGCAGATAAAGGCTTCATCTATTTCAAAGCTTCTTCCACCTCAGCAGAAGTAAAATCTCTGGTCAATTTTGCATTCATGATAGGGGTGATTCTTTGCTCAATTCGTTTGAGTATTGGCTCAAAATCTAAAGGTGATGTTGAAGTAAAAATGTCTTTAATATAATTCACCAGTGCCTCCCCAATAGCTTTTTCTTCTTCGATAACTAAGCCATCCTCCATCACCAGCCTAGAGATGAAATTTCTCTTGTTGCGTTGAGTTGCTCGACTATGAAAATAGGTAGTGTTCATATCCCCACTTTTCAGCCACTCAACCCATGACCTCTGATGCCACATACAATCTTCTTTAACCATGAGGTCATAAACTTCGCCTTTAAGTATCCATACCTGTTTATGATTGCCACCCTTCATTGACAATGCCTTTGCTTGTACCAACTTTTTTTTTTTTGTTTTTTGTTTTTTGTTTTTTTTTTCAGGCATTCGTCTAATATTCCCAAAAGACAAATGGCTCCAACTCTAAAGGCTTGTGCGGCATGCATCAATCTTCAACATTACCCTTTGAATAGTGTCTCCTAGGTTTTGCCTTGACTGTGCTTCTTTGATTACCCCTTCATAACTATCATCTTTCAACCAGACAACTTCAAAGCAAAAAGGCATATTCCTTTTATAAAATTGAGCATTCTCATCATCTGAGCTTAACCACAAAGGGCAATGATCTAATAACTAACCTGCCACATGGTGAACCTTAACCGTAAGAAATAAAGGGGACCATAAAGGTGTTGCCACTCCCCTATCCAACTGAATCTAGGTTACCCCCTCATCAATACAGTTGTTGCACCAAGTATAAGGTGCATCCACAAACCCTAAGTCACAAAAACCACAAAAATCCAAAGCTTCCCTAAACTCCATCATCTGTCTTTCTTGTCTAGGAGCACCTCCCATTTTTTCTTTCAACTTGACTATTCCATTGAAATCGCCAACACATATCCAAGGGAGATTCATCTTGATGCATAGGTGTTTTAGCATCGATATTCCATATACAATTGAGAATTCATTGTTGATCTCAAAATATATGGACTAAGTTTTTGTTTTTTGCTTTCATCTGAACTGAATTAGTTTTATCTTATTGAGTAATTAAAGAATTTATAAATTTTATATAAAACTTTGAATTCAAATTTGTATTGTGGGGCTATTGGACCTGGGAGTTTGTCATTTGTTTGTGTTATGGGCTTATGGCCCAATCCAAGGACGAGGGTTTATCCGAGGAGGAGAAATCTTTGCTAGACAAGGTTGTGTTAGTGAATAGAAGTCAACTCTGACCATAATGGCTCAAGGAGTAGGCCGAGGATAAATTCATCCTCGACTAACCAATGCTGAGGTCCAAAAAAGTTGTCTGTCACTCAGGATGATATTCCAAGAAGTCTTGTCAGTGTTGATAAGCATTGTAAGAGTAGTGAATAGGGAAATGACCTAAAATATCTAAAGAGAAAGCTACTACCTCCACATTAAATGCATTGTAGCTAACACCTTGGCCACATTAATGTAGAGGTGATACGTGAACAGTAAATTTCAGCCTTATAGCTACTACATGAAGACTTATGGGAGGTGATGATGGGACAAGTATCCATTCCAAACATCTAACATGCACGTGGAAGGTGGAAATGAAAAGGAAGGGGGTATAAATGGAGAAGGAGGCAACAAGATTGGGGGATTATGTAATTCTGTCCTTGTTTTGTTTGTTAAATGTTAAGTTTAAACCACAATCCAATTAGAGGATTAGCATTGGCCTAACAATTCATCTAGTCCAACTAAATTTTGCATGTGAAATTCAAGATATCATCTCACATTAGGCTAGCTAAATTTCATCATTGTTTTGTTTGTCACGCATTACCATCACCAATAGCGTTCCGTTTGCTCATTATGGATGGGGCGAATATGGGAGTCTTTCTTGCACAACTATGGAAGTCACCAACACACACATAGTAGAACCCTTTACTCAACCATGGGTAAGTGAACATGGGCATCTTCCTTGTTCCCCCTTGCTTTTGAGCTTTTCCTTCTTCAACACGTTATCTATGGGAACCATGTGTAAACCCCATATAACCCATCCATGGGAACCTCACACCTCATCAAGGTCTAACACCATTGAAAATACTCTTTTTATTAGGACTTATTTCAAGATCGTTTGTGTGAGCCTTTTTTTAGGCTTGCTTTCTCCCCACTCCATCTACGAAAGGGACATTGAACACCTTGCCACTTTTCTTACACACCACCATAGGCTTTGATACCACTTGTTGGGGAAAGAATACCTTGGGGAGCCTCCAACTTAGTAATCTATATATAATAATAGGTGAAGCTAAAAGAAACTCAAATTAAAATTCCAAATTAGAGTTCCAATTTTGCGTCATGTGTCCAAAATTATTTATTCTTAAAGAGTTTTATTTTTTTAATTTTAGAATCAAATGTGGGACCACATCATAAATATTCATTCAAGTGAGTTATTAAGTACAAAAACCAAAGAGTCTAGTATAAATGAATCGTAAAAAAAAAAAAAATGCTTCACAATAATTAAGAAAATATATGGACAATTCACATTTTATACCTAATAATATCCTTACAATTTTTTTTTTAAAGAGTTAACAAAATATAAAAATGACTAACAATAGTATTTAAATATATATATATATATATGAATTATATTATGCATCTTATTGTATATTTGGGGTTACAAACTAGTCTATATATATATATATAATAATAATAATAATAATAGGTAAAGTTAAGAGAAAATTCAATTAGATTTCAAATTGAAATTCAATTAAAGTCTAATTTTGTGCCACGTGTCCCATCTAATTTAAGTTTGAAAGTTCAATGTGGGTATGAAACACCCTTGAACGTTTAGACCCCAAATTACAAAATTACCAATTCAAGCTTAATATCAAATGATTAGCGTGCGGAACATGAATATAAGCTAAACACAGAATTGATAAAAAATCTAAGCCATATATAAACACATCCACAGCAGTAAATATAAGGCAAAGGTAAAGGGAAAGAAGATGCAAACACACGGACAACACACGATGTGTTATCGAAGAGGAAACCGAAGTCCTCGGCGTAAAACCTCTCCGCCGCCCTCCAAGCGGTCAAATAATCCACTAAAGAATGTAGTTGGGATACATGAACAACAGAAGACCCTCCAAGCCTAATCTACCCAAGTACCTAAGCCCTCCAAGCTTCTTGCTCCAACGAGGTTACGCCGAACCTATTTCTTCTCTAGCTTCCCGGATTCCGCTACTTGACCATAGCATCAACTAATGTATATTGGTTCCTTTCCAAACTGCTTCCCAAAGCACCAAATGGACCTTCTCACAGACGTGGGTGTGGTGAGACAAGGGTTTGGTAAATG
>NW_027069502.1:1275723-1289161 GCF_002906115.3 Quercus suber
GGGAAGTGAGGATCTTCAAATCCCTTTGGTTGTTCAACAAAAACTTCTTCATTGAGAAAGCCGTTTAAGAAGGCGCTCTTTACATCCATTTGGTACAACTTAAAATCCATGATGCATGCTATGGAAAGAAGAATCCGAATGGATTCTAGTCTTGCTACCGGAGCAAAAGACTCATCAAAATCTATGCCTTCCACCTGAGTAACCCTTGAGCCACCAATCTAGACTTATTTCTGATGACTTCACCATCTTCATCTGTTTTGTTCTTAAAAATCCACTTGGTGCCGATCACATGTGTATCTTCAGGCCTTGGAACCAATTCCACACATCATTCCTAACAAATTGGTGTAGTTCCTGGTGCATAGACTCTACCCAATTTTCATCCTTCAGGCTTCTTCTACCTTTTTGGGTTCAAATTGAGCAAGATAACAGTTGTATGTTACATGGTTAGCAGTATACTTCAGCCCTTTCTCAAACGAAGTCCTTCGTTCACATCCCAATGATATTACTTGATGGGTGATTAAGTGTCACTCTTGATGAAGGTTTCTTGGAAGTTGAGAGTTCCTCGTCCGAGAAATTGGGGTTTGAATTCTGGAGGAGTGAGTGGACTTGAGACTTCTTGTGTTGATCTAGTCTCTCTTCTTGATACAGGAGGTGTGGTCTCCTTTTCGGGTGTTACTTTCTCAGCATCATCACTTAGAGGCATATCATTATCATCCTCATTTTCCTTGAGTTTGAGCCCCTTCCATCATCATCAATTTCCTTTTCAGATATGGTGTCGTCTATGACCACATTGATTGATTCCATCACCGTCTTAGTGCGTTTGTTGTACACTCTATAAGCTCGGCTATTTGTGGAGTATCCGAGGAGTATCCTTCATCACTCTTAGCATCAAATTTTCCTGGATTTTTCCTGTCATTTAGAATATAGCATGCGCTCCCAAATACTCTGAAATACTTCACCTTGGGTTTCTTTTCTCTCCATATTTCATATGACGTCTTCTTTGTCCCTGCTCGGAAATAAACTCTGTTACAAATATGACAAGCTGTGTTCACAGCTTCAGCCAGAACCTTTGAGGTATGTTTTTGTTGAGTAACATGACTCTAGCCATCTCTTGGATCACCCGGTTCTTTCTTTCAACCACCCATTTTGTTGAGGAGTCTTTGGAGCTGAAAATTCCTTCTTGATACCATGCTCTTCACAAAATGATTCAAATTTCGTATTCTCAAATTCCTTCCCATGATCACTTCTGATTTTGACTATGGGAACTCCTTTTTCATTTTGCAATCTCTTGCATAATTTCTTCAATTTATCACATGCTTCAGATTTTTCTCTGAGGAATTCCACCCAAGAGTACCTTGAGAAATCATCAACTATCACCATAATGTATCTCTTTCCTCCCAGGCTTTCAGTCCTTGTAGGCCCCATGAGATCTACGTGAAGAAGTTCCAAACACCGTGAGGTAGCAATCACATTCACCTTTGGATGATTTGCTTTTGTTTGTTTCCCCATTTGACATGCTCCACATATAGTCTTCTCCACCTTTCCAAACTTTGGAAGTCCCTCAACGGCCTCAAGTTTAGAAACTTTACATACTTGTTTGAAGTTTGCATGTCCAAACCTGTGATGCCACAGTTTCAGCATATCAACACGAGCACTTCTACACGAAATAGGTGCCGAAGGTACAACTCCATAGCAATTATCAGTAGTCCTATTTCCTTCCAAGACTTGAATCCCTTTCTCATCAATGATTATGCACCCCTTCTTTGAGAATTGAACTAGAAAATCTTCATCACATATTTGAGTAATACTGAGGAGATTTGCCTTCAATCCATTGATGTATAGTACTTCTTTCAGCAAAGGTAGTCCCGGTATTTCAACCGTTCCTTTCCCGAGGACTTGAGCATGACTCCCATCACCAAAAGTCACATAATCACATGCCTTCTCTTTAAGAGTCATAAACAATGATTTATCTCCTGTCATATGACGAGAACAACCACTATCAAGGTACCATAAGCATGAGTTGAATACCTTCAATGAGGTGTGCACAAACATACACGCATGAGACAAGCATTCTTGACCATCAAACAAAAATTCATTGTTATTTTCCATGCTCATTCCAGATTGGATTTGTTTTTCAGATTATCAACCTTTTCACATAGTGATCTATTTTCTTTTGTATTTCTCAATCAAAGAGGTAGACTCACATAGACTATTGTGAAGTATGTGATTCTTGCTTTGAAAATATTTCAGCATGTGAATGAACATCCTAGCATGTTTTCTAGACTTAATTAACTCTAAGAGTTCCTTTTTAGAGTATCCCTCAAAATACTCATAGAATCATTTTCACAAACACTCATACCATAATTCAGCATAACCTTTCTACAGCAGCATCCATAGCCAAGGGGTCTAGGATCGCACTCAGGTAATCAAACCACAAAGAATGCACCCGCTCTGATACCAATTGAAAGTTCAATTGGGTATGAAACACCCTTGAACGTTTAGACCCCAAATTACAAAATTACCAATTCAAGCTTATATCAAAAATTAGTGCGGAAATGAATATAAGCTAACACAGAATTGATAAAAATCTAAGCCAAATATAAACACATCCACAGCAGTAAATATAAGGCAAAGGTAAAGGGAAAGAAGATGCAAACACACGGACAACACACGATGTGTTATCGAAGAGGAAACCGAAGTCCTCGGCGTAAAACCTCTCCGCCGCCCTCCAAGCGGTCAAATAATCCACTAAAGAATGTAGTTGGGATACATGAACACAGAAGACCCTCCAAGCCTAATCTACCCAAGTACCTAAGCCCTCCAAGCTTCTTGCTCCAACGAGGTTACGCCGAACCTATTTCTTCTCTAGCTTCCCGGATTCCGCTACTTGACCATAGCATCAACAATGTATATTGGTTCCTTTCCAAACTGCTTCCCAAAGCACCAAATGGACCTTCTCACAGACGTGGGTGTGGTGAGACAAGGGTTTGGTAAATGACCTCTCAAGGGTATGACAATGGAGAGGAAGAGAGTAGAGGAATTTGTAGAGTCTCTTTAGATGAAGATTGGGGATGAATCAATCTTGTATTTCTCTAGGTTTTCTCTCACAAAATTCTCTCTGAAGCTCTCTCAAAATGATGGGTATAAGGGTGTATATATAGTAGGGTGAGAAGGGAATGCAAAACGTCAGTTTTTGCCAAAACAGGGCAAGTTGGCGACTTGAACTCGCGGCTTGGCCAAGTCGCGAAATCAAGTCGCGACGTAACGGCCTGGCCAGACTGGAACTTTTGTCCTGTAGCGTGACAGCTGGCGCGACCCTTCAGCTTCCCAGTGTGCCTCTCACGTGACTGCATTTCGCGGCTTGCCAGTCGAACCACCCGCGAGTCCTAGTCGCGAGACTTTGTTTTTCTTGCACACTCTTGAGCTTTTCTTCACATCTTCTCACACACTCCCTTACAATTTTTCCCACCTAAATACAGGGTTATTAAGTGCTAAATTACAAGCAAATTGATCACGGAATAAAGCAATTAGATGGTTGATTAAATTCAACCTTACAAAGTTTTTAAATTTTTGTGCGAGGTGAGTTAATTCAATGTAAAAATTGGATTTGAATTAGAGTTTAATTTTGCGATATGTGTCACATTTAATCTAAGTTTTTAAATTTTTGTACCAAAGGAGTTAATTTAGTATAAAAAATGAGAAGTCAAATGTAAGTAAATCATAAAATATATATATATATATATATATATATAATTTTTGAATGATTTTATATCTATGAGCCTTTTTTTTTAGAACCAAAAACAATTCAAGTTTATAAGTCATCTATATATATATATATATATGTCCCATCTAATCAAAAATTTTAATTTTTGTGCCAAATAAGTTAATTTAGTGTAGAAAACCAGGAGTCCAATATAAATAAATCATAAAAAAAATATAATCATATATCTAAGACTATATAAATACTTTTTGATAGTCAATCTCAAATATATTTCATTAATTTGAACACTGGTTCAATAGAAGTACATCTCTATGCACTTGGCATTGAATAATTGGTGGGGTATTTTCTAACCACACTACACAATCAGACATAAGTTTGGCATTCTGAGCCATAAGGTGAGCTGCACAGTTTCCTATTCTACGGACATAGCTGATCTTCCAGTCTTGGACCGTCTGCCTCCATCGCCTAGCTCTAGTTATAATCATTTGGATTGAAATTGGAGGCAAGCATTTACCCAACAGAGCATTGGTGACAATTTAAGCATCTCCTTCCAAAATCACTTGCTTGAGCCCGAAATCCCCTGCTAGTAGTAAGCCTTCCTCAAATGCTTTAGCTTCCACTTCCACAGCCCCTAAAGGTAGATTCAGCTTTTTACTGATAGCACCCATGATCTGGCCTTGGTCATTTCTGATTACAATCCCAATCCCACAGCTGCTAAACTCCCTAAACACCACCCCATCCACGTTAACTTTGTACCACCCCTCGCTTAGAGGACTCCATCCTTGAGTTCTTGGCGGCACAGGTTGTTTTACTGTTGCGTTCACTGAGCTGAATTCCTCCACCAACAGTTCAGCGTCTTTGACAATTGCCTTCATTGCCTTGCCCCAGCCTTCGAACTTTATGGAGTTCCTATTCTTCCAAATGCACCATGCTGTAGTAGCAAAACTCTCCCAGCTGATCTCCCTTTTATCTTCCCAGATCTTCCATACAACATCCATGAAATCAGGTAGTGGGCTTCGGAAATTAGGCAAGGACATTTTTGACTCCCTCCAAACAGCCTTGGCCACCTCACAATCCCAAAGAGCATGCCTCGAAGACTCCACCTTTCCACACGCCCCACACGCATTCTCCATGGGAATTTTTCTAAGCTTAAGGCAATAGTTTGTAGGGAGGATGTTCTTACACGCCCTCCACATAAACTGTTTAATCTTACTTGGGCAATTCAATTGCCAAATAAAATTCCAGAACTTGCCCTTCTTTTTTGGATTTGACATCTCGCCCCCATTAGCCATGTTCCTCCTTTCTCGTAGCCAACTACATGCAACATTATATGCACTACTAACCGTAAACCTCCCATTTGGAGTCCAAGCTCAGGTTAGTGCATCCTTGGGGAAAGTATGGCTTATTGGGATGCTTAAAATAGCCTCCGCTTCACGGGGAAGGAAAGTACTTCACACCAAGTTTTTTTTTCCAGCCACCCTTAACCCAGTTTAGTAGAGATTCCACCAATTCACCTTCACTCACTTGTGGCCTAGGGCTTATCACCTTGAAAGAGTGTAGGGTTGGCAACCATCTGTCAGCCCAAACTCTCATTCTTTGCCCATTTCCTATGCTCCATCGCAACCCCCTATCCAGGACTTCTCTCGCTACCATTAAACTCCTTCATGTGTACAACGGCTTCTTGCCTAGTTGTGCCATCATGAAATTGCTTTCCGGGAAATACCTCGCTTTCAGAACTCTGTGTGCAAGAGAACTCGGGTTTTGGATGAGCCGCCACCCTTGTTTTGCAAGCAAGGCTAAATTAAAGGCCTTTAGATCTTTAAATCCCATCCCCCTATAAGCTTTTGGCATACACATTTTCTCCCAAGCGATCCAAGCTAGCTTCTTTTCTTTGTCACGTTGTCCCTACCAGAAATTACTAACCAAAGAATTCAGCTCGTTGCAAAGGGAATTAGGGAGTTTAAAGTAGTTCATTGTATACGTCGAAGTAGCTTGGGCAATTGCCTTTATCAAGATTTCTTGGCCTGTAGTCGACAGCCACTTTCCTTTCCAACTTGCTATTTTGCGCCCAACTTGATCCTTTATGCGATTGAATGCTCTCTTTTTACCCTTCCCTACCAACAGGGGCAGCCCCAAGTACCTCTCATGTTGGTGAATTATTTGAGCCCCAAACATTTCTTTCACTACTTCTTTGACCTCTTCCATCGCATTCTTGCTAAAGAAGAGGGATGTCTTCTCCTTATATAGCTTTTGCCCAGACTCTCTTTCATAATCTTCCAGGATTTTGGTGACTTTAAGCCCCTCTTTCGTCAATGCCTTGTAGAAAACTATGCAGTCATCCGCAAAAAGGAGATAAGAGACCCTTGGCACCCTTCTACACACTTGAACACCCCTCAAGACTTTCCCACCCTCATTTCTTTGCAACATGGCCGAGAGGCTTTCCGCACATAAAAAAAATAGGTAAGGAGAAATAGGGTCTCCTTGCCTAAGTCCTCTAGTAGGAACAATCCTACCCTTAGGCTCCCCATTAATTAACACTGAGTATGAGACCGTAGTCATGCACATCGTCATTAAAGATATCCACCTTTCCTAGAATCTCATTTTTCACATCATCACCTCCAAGTACCTCCATTCCACCCGGTCATATGCCTTGCTCATATCAAGTTTGATTCCCATTAGCCCTTCTCTCCCCTTCCTTCTTTGATTAATGCAATGCATGACTTTGAAAGCTACTAGGACATTATTTGTGATTTGCCTTCCCAGTACAAATGCGCTTTGAGCATCATCAACCACTTCCAGGAGGACTCCTTTCAACCTGTTGGCAAGTACTTTGGATACAAGTTTATATATCACATTACATAAGCTAATTGGGCAATATTCTGTAATCTTTTGGGGGCATTTAACTTTGGGGATTAGACAAATGTATGTATCATTTACTCCATTTGGCATAATACTTGATCTAAGAGTAAGGATGACACTTTGAACTACCTGAGGACCAACCACATCCCAATAATTTTGGTAAAATATAGGGGACATACCATCCGGGCTTGGAGACTTTGTTGGGTGCATTTGCATAAGGGCTTGCCACACTTCTTCTTCTTTAAATTCTTTTAGGAGCTTGGCATTCATGGCTTCTGACACTCTCCTGTCAATAGCTCCAAGGCTCGCTTCAAACTCAGTTGGAAAGGTCATGTTATAAATCTCTGTGAAATACTTCAAGATAACATCTTCAACCTCCCCTCCGTCCTTTCTCCACCCACCCTCCGGATCACTGATTCCCATAATCATGTTCTTTCTTTGTCTATTGTTGGCTGTTGCATGAAAGAACTTTGTATTCCAGTCACTGTATTTAATCCAAAGCACCCTTGATCTCTGGTTCCACATGATTTCCTCCCTAAGCATAACTTCGTTTATTTCCTTTTCCAAGCCTTGAACTTCCTCCACTAACTCATGAAGTAGATTAAACTCTTCCAGTTTCTGTAAACGGCTTTATTTCTACTTTAGAACTTTGTTAACATTTCCAAACTCTTTATGGTTCTAGTTTTGAAGATGAACTTGGTAGCTTTTTAAATGTTTCTGAATCGAGAACTCCGGTTCACAGTCCAACGAATCCCATGCCCATTCAACCACCTCTCTACAGCCCTCCTCCCTGGTCCACTTCTCTTCAAACATGAATCTTTTCCGAGCTACCCTTTTTGGTTCTCTCATTGTAAGTGACAGAGACAGTAAACAGTGATCAAAAGCCGCCATTGATCTGTGAACCACTTTCGCTTCAGGAAACATGTTTGACCACTCCTCATTAGCTATCATTCTATCCAACCTAACCAGAGTTCGTTGTTCCCCAATTTTGACATTACACCAAGTGAACCTTTGACCCACAAATCCCAAATCAAATAGCCCATAATTACTCAAACACTCTCTAAATCCTTCCATCTGCCTAGCATCCCTATCCAACCATCCTAATTTTTCATCAATGCTCAGAATTTCATTAAAGTCCCCAAACACAACCCATGGCATTTGGCACTGCATATGTAAGGATTCCAGTAAATTCCATGAGATAGGTTTTATACCTGCATCAGGGTGGCCGTAAAACCCCGTAGCTTGCCATGGCTTTGCTCCATTACCCTCACACACAACCACATCAATGTGCGTGTTTGAGTAGCTTTTAAATCGCACCTCAGCTCCTTCCTTCCATAGCATTGCCAAACCCCCACTCCGACCATTGGATGGCACTGCTATTCCTTGTGTTAGATCGAGCTTGCTTTGTAGTCCTTTAATTCTATTCTGGTTGGCTTTAGTCTCTGCTAGAAAGACCAAAATCGGATCACAATTTTTCACCTCGTCCGTGAGTGCACGAACCACCGGAGCTGATCCCATTCCCTAGCAGTTCCACGCTAACATTGTCATTTAGCTCAACAGTGCTGCCTCGCAACAACCACCACATTGCCATCAGCGGTAGATTCCTCCCTTGCGTTTTCCTTACCCAGCGCCTCATATTTTCTGCATTTTGTCCCTTTAACGTTCTGATCAAGCTCACTCAGTGGTATAGACCCCTCTCTTTTCCTTTGAATTGGGCGTAATTCTTCCTTCATTCCATCATTCGGTCTAGCCCGAGCCCTCCTTTACCAATGGCCACTAGTCGGGCCTAATGTATTTGCAACCCAGCCCCCATTTGGTTCGTAAGACATGGCCATTGGCCTTCCTCATTTTCCCCTAAGCCCAGGCCCACATGGCAGTCACAAGTTAGGGTTTCTTGTGCTTGCAAGAATTCAAACTTTGGGAAAACGTTTTGTTATGTCACTATCATCCCTTGTTGACTCGCCCCATTCCTGCCACTCCCTTTCTCTTTTTCCCAGATTTCCTTCCCTAAATTAGCCAACACTCCTTTTGGGCTTCCACCAATGTTCTCTGCCTTACCCTTTTCATGATTTTCCTTAGTAGTCACCTCACTCCCAACAAACTTTTTCGTCTGCTGCTCTTGCATACCCTCCCTGAGGCAAATTTCTTCGATCCTGTGTTCATCACGCGCCACCCTCTTACTCAGCTTAACCATCTCATTCTGCTCACCATCCACAGCAACCTTTGCTCTATTTTTCATTTCGCCACCCTTCTTCTTCTTTACAAAGCCAAACTCCCAATCTCCCCTTCTTATTGGTTCTCCTCTCAGCCAGGCCCTATATTGGAGATCGCCCCTCTCCTCCACCTTATCGTTTCCTGTACTTTCCAAGCAGTCCTTCAAGTCATGTTCTAAAATCCCATACCTATAGCAAAAGTTCGAACGATGCTCGTATTTGAAGTGTACCCACCTTGTTTCCCCTTCCTCAAAGTTAATCTTTCAACCTCTAATTAGTTTCCGTGTAACGTCTATAAAAACCTGAACCCTTAGACATGTTCCCTACTACACTCTGATGTCAGCCACATCGACATCGATGACTTTCCCCAGGTTGGTTCCAATGGTTTTCCTCATTTCCCTTGTTTGACTCTTTAAAGGGAGGTTGTATATTTTCACCCAAAACGGAGACCATTTCAGCTCAATGTCCTTCGGCTTCTGTTCTCCTTCAAACTCTTGAAAAAGCACTAGTTGTTTCTCATAGTCCCAAGGCCTCATATCCATGACTCGTCTGTTGTCGCACTCATCTTCAAACTCTACAGGAATAGCTCTTCTTTGATCACCGAGAGCTAAAGGCTTTTATTTGGTTTCCATAGCATCCTTATGTTTTTCCTTAGCACCTTTAGCATAATACCCTTCCTTGATAGCACCTTCATAAATAGGCAGTTCCTTCCTCTCTCATTTGTTGTTCTAGTGCATTCACCTCCAAGCGAAATGCTCACCTCCTCTTCATCAATAACTTTGAGTTTATGCCATAATGTCTCGAGCTCTTCCGCCATTCTTTCCCTATCCCCACCCCTGACCTTACCACTCGAAGAGGCAAAAGGTCACACTACTCCCACAAGTGACTGTGGGACGTTCTCTACTTCCACGAGCCTAGAGGCTCGAGAGCACTTTTTTACTCAGCTGAATGCAAAATCATCTAACACTATATATAAAATTAGAGGAAGAGAGAGTTTGAATGATTTTATATTTATGAGCATTTTTTTTTTGTATAACTAAAAACAATTCAAATTTATAAGTCATATATATATATATATTAATAGGTAAAGTTTAAAGAAAATCCAATTAGATTCTACAATTGAAGTCCAATTTTGCGTAATGTGTCCTAAATTATTTATTTTTAGAGAAGATTTTATTTCTTAATTTTGGAATCAAATGTGGAACCATATTATAAATATCTATTCAAGTGAGTTATTGTGTACAAAAACCAAAGAGCCTACAATTAATGAACATAAAAATGTTTAAAAATTTGACAATTTACATTTTCTACCTAATAACATTCTTACAAAACTTTTTAAAGAGTTAAAAAAAATATAAGAATAATTATCAATAATACTTAAATTATATATGTAAGAATTATACTATGTATCTTAATGTGTATCTTTTAAGTATATCCATGCATATGCATGGGGTTACAAGCTAGTATATATATATATAGACAAATTAAATTGAGAGATATCTAATTAGATTTCAAATTGGAATTTAATTAGAGTTTAATTTTGCACAACGTGTTTCATCTAATCTAACTTTTTAAATTTTTATGCCAAGTTAATTAATTCAGTATACAAATTGGAATTCAATTAAAGTTTAATTTTACACCACGTGTTTCATCTTATATAAGTTTTTTTAATTTTTGTGCCAAATGAATTAATTCAATATAGAAAACGAGGAGTTCAATATAAGTAAACCATAAAAACCTAATCAGATATATATATATGTGTGTGTGTGTGTGTGTGTGTGTGTGTGTATGTACGTATATATATACACACACACCATGATTATATACGATCCATTACTAAATTGTTTAGATTTTTGCTATTTTTTCCTTTGAACTAATGAGCATATTTTTTTATACTATTTCTATTCAGATATTTTGTATGCCAGGATCTTGAATGTAACAAATTGTAATTGAGCTAATTGAGCTGAACGATCCCATGCACCTATCCCCATTCAATTTAGGAGATAACATTGGACCAGTTTATTCTTTTTATTTTTGTTGTATTTAGTAGTGTACGTTTTTAGACCCTTTAAATACAAACAAATTAATCTAGTTATTTAGCCAAGTGATTAATTTAGGTAAATTATTCAAATCTAGGTTAACACAAGTAAATCATATCATTGAAACAGTGTGGAAAATAAAAACCACAATGGTATGATAATCTAGGAAAACCAAATTAGTAAAAAAACTGGGGAGAATTTAACCTAGCTATCCTAGCTATCCTCAAGGTAAAACAGATCCACTATGAAAGAATTGAAGTTTTACAACAGTGACTTAAACTACTAACATCCTATTACTACCTCGAGTAAAAAATTTACTACCACAACCACGTGACAGCTCCAACCAAGTCTACGGACTACTTCTTTCTTAGATTCACAGCAACTACAAGTACTTCCACTTATGTTTTTCTTTAAGCTCTTTATGCAACAACTGAAGTGATTACCAAGCTCTTGATATTAATCTTGATCTTGATAACCCTAAGTATGTATGAAGGCAAATACCTTTAAATCTCATAAGAGATTCATACACACAGCGTAAACAACAACAATAAAACGTGGTTAGGGTTTTTCCTTTTATACTTAAGGCAAAATATAAAACCCTACATGTCATACGGGCTTGGGCTGAGTTGGAAAATTCTACAGAAAAACATTTTGCACGAGTTTTGATTGATTGAGTCTAATTTTCGATTGATCGAGCTTTGCAGAAAGTGAATAGTAATTTTTTGCAATTACTCGATTTCAATTTTACAATAAACATACTTTGAGTAGCCTAATTTTAGACTCTAAGTTTTAATCATGGTTTGCCAACATTACACATTGAAGTCTAATACATTTAGATTCTAAATCCTTAGAACCTAACAAGTAGAATTTCATGGACAGTGATTGTGAATTGATATTGTATATGTAGTTTCTAATAGTGATTTTCAAAATTATATACATAATAGCAATGTAGCGAGAAACTTGGTATAACCAATATCATTAAAATTGCAAGAAAAAATTATTTTTGTACCTCCAAATATCCTAGTCGAATTAATATCCTATATGTTTTATAATTCAAGCTAACATCAATAGCACCATTACAATTCATCATTCCTATGCGTAATTACGGAACACCTTTTGACCCAAAAGGCTTGAGCCTATGAGTTTTGATTTCAATTATGTTATATTATTAACTCATTCTTCTTATTTGTATCCAATGTGAGACTTTAGTACTTAATCAATCACACTACTCACAAGCCAAATGCTTTGTAGTTGAATTAGCACATCTCCCAGGGTTCGAGCTGTGGGGTTAATAGCATGTTGTAATTATATTTAAAAAAAAAAAAATATCACACTATTCACACTAGTGGCGAAGCCAGAAATTTTTCTTAGAGGAGGCCAAGCTAAGCATGTAAAAAATTTTCATAACTAAAAAAAAATAAAAAAAAAATAAAAAAATAACATTAATTCTAAAGTTTTATCTGATGTTTTTTGGCGTTATACCAAAATAATTTATAATTGATTCTTTATAATTTGCAAATTCGATAGTTGGAGGATGTGTTGAAAACACCAATAATTGTATGTCATAAAAAATGCAAGCTACTAACCGCTCATTAATATTTTGCATATAATAAACATAATAAAATATATTAATATATTACAAATATCAACAACGTGTCAATGTCATGTAAAACAGTTTGAGAATAAAGTACTCAATAAACAACTAAACATAAAATCCTAAACTAACCACGAAACCCAAAAGGGCTCAAACAAACCAACAGAGAGTATACCACTGGGCACATTGTGAGTCCAGCCATGGCTCAGCCAGAGTTGAGGTGGCAAAATAGTGACTTGTGGAGGCAAAGTGTCGAAATGTTATATCGTGGAGACAATGGCAAAGGCGTAAGGGATTTTTTTTTTTTTTTTTTAATTAGAAATATTTTTTCTTTTTCGCATTTGGATGAGTCCTAGAGGAATCCTAATTTGGAAGGGATTCATTTTCCTTATATTGTTGATTTGGGTTTTTTGTATGGAGTTAAATTTGGGAATTTTGTCATAGATTTTTGGTCCTTGGATTTGGATTTGAAAGAGTATATGCCCAAGAATAGGCCAGATTTTTATATTTCATTGGGTTGTTTCAGTTGATTGGATTTTTTTTTTTTTTTTTGGTTTTTTTCTAATCTCAAAATCCTAGGAGGGCTGGTAAGTTCATTTTCATAAACTTTTTTTTTTTTTTCAATATTATAAATGGAAAATTTGAAAAGTGAGGGGCCATAGCCCCCGGCACCTCCCTGGCTCCGCCAGTGACTCACACACAAATATTCCAACACATATATGCATTGAGATTAAATTCTATAAGGATGGAGTGTAAAACCTATGTTTTACACCATCCAATAAATGATTGCCACATTAGCATGTTACTTAAAATTTATTAAAATTCAATACATCCTACCACACCTAATAACATCTCAATAGATTCTCAATTTGGTTGGATTTATATATGGGTATTAGAATTGATTGAGTGTGATTGTGTTTATTCTTAAATATGTCATAAGATGATGTGTCATGTTGGGATTGGAGGGGTAAAACATGGGTTTTACACCACGTCCTTATAGAATTTAATCTCA
>NW_027069502.1:1290347-1319733 GCF_002906115.3 Quercus suber
TGAGATTAAATTCTATAAGGACGTGGTGTAAAACCCATGTTTTACCCCTCCAATCCCAACATGACACATCATCTTATGACATATTTAAGAATAAACACAATCACACTCAATCAATTCTAATACCCATATATAAATCCAACCAAATTGAGAATCTATTGAGATGTTATTAGGTGTGGTAGGATGTATTGAATTTTAATAAATTTTAAGTAACATGCTAATGTGGCAATCATTTATTGGATGGTGTAAAACATAGGTTTTACACTCCATCCTTATAGAATTTAATCTCAATGCATATATGTGTTGGAATATTTGTGTGTGAGTCACTGGCGGAGCCAGGGAGGTGCCGGGGGCTATGGCCCCTCACTTTTCAAATTTTCCATTTATAATATTGAAAAAAAAAAAAAAGTTTATGAAAATGAACTTACCAGCCCTCCTAGGATTTTGAGATTAGAAAAAAACCAAAAAAAAAAAAAAAAATCCAATCAACTGAAACAACCCAATGAAATATAAAAATCTGGCCTATTCTTGGGCATATACTCTTTCAAATCCAAATCCAAGGACCAAAAATCTATGACAAAATTCCCAAATTTAACTCCATACAAAAAACCCAAATCAACAATATAAGGAAAATGAATCCCTTCCAAATTAGGATTCCTCTAGGACTCATCCAAATGCGAAAAAGAAAAAATATTTCTAATTAAAAAAAAAAAAAAAAAATCCCTTACGCCTTTGCCATTGTCTCCACGATATAACATTTCGACACTTTGCCTCCACAAGTCACTATTTTGCCACCTCAACTCTGGCTGAGCCATGGCTGGACTCACAATGTGCCCAGTGGTATACTCTCTGTTGGTTTGTTTGAGCCCTTTTGGGTTTCGTGGTTAGTTTAGGATTTTATGTTTAGTTGTTTATTGAGTACTTTATTCTCAAACTGTTTTACATGACATTGACACGTTGTTGATATTTGTAATATATTAATATATTTTATTATGTTTATTATATGCAAAATATTAATGAGCGGTTAGTAGCTTGCATTTTTTATGACATACAATTATTGGTGTTTTCAACACATCCTCCAACTATCGAATTTGCAAATTATAAAGAATCAATTATAAATTATTTTGGTATAACGCCAAAAAACATCAGATAAAACTTTAGAATTAATGTTATTTTTTTTTTTTTTTTTTATTTTTTTTTAGTTATGAAAATTTTTTACATGCTTAGCTTGGCCTCCTCTAAGAAAAATTTCTGGCTTCGCCACTAGTGTGAATTTGGCAAAACTAAAGGTTATAATTCATTGCAATACATTAACTTACTAGCTGATCAAGAATGATTATGACAATATTCGGAGTGTTTAAAAGTGATTCCCTTGTTGTTGATCTATCAAGAATGTATTATTCTTTTTATTTTCGAATGAGAAAATAAATAGATCTTGGATAAAATTCAAAACTCACCCAATAGGAGTAGACTAATGCAACATTACCCAAACTCGTCATAAATATCTAATTTGTTCCCTAGGGAAAAACCACATTTAATATTGTTTGAACTTTCTCATGCTCCTTCAAATCTTCTTCTACTTTCTTTTTCATCCTCGATTGTTATTTATTAACTATTTATTATCTAGACATTACCTTGTGCTTATAATTGCCACAATACAATTATTGTAAAATTTCATTGTGATTTGTGATAAAATTAGTTTTTGAGAAAAAGAGCTCAAACAAAGTTAGATGCAGTTTGTGTTTAAGGGATAATGAGGCAGATAAGAATTATTTTAGTTGTGTTTGTATTCATATATATATTATTTTATTCTCTCTCTCTTCCTAAATAAATTAAAAACATCTCATCTCTCTCTATAGTCTCTCACATTTCTCTAAGCCAAATCTCTCTCTCTCTCTTGCTTCTTTGACCAAACCAAAATCTTGGTCTCTTTCTGGTATAGTAGGCAGCAGCTTCTAAGACCAAAGGTGAAAGCATGGTGGCGGTAACGATGATGGATCAACTAGGTTTTGCTTGCGATTGTAGGGTGTGTTTGAATCGGTGGTTCATGGATTTAAATCGGTGGGTTAGTTTTGAATAGGCGGCTAAATCAATGGTTTATGGGTTTAAATCAGTGGGTTAGGTTTGAATCAGTGGTTATTGATGGGTTAGGTTTGAATCAGTGGTTTATGGGTTTAAATCAGCGTGTTAAGTTTGAATTAATGGTTAAATTGGTGGCGTTGGGCTTGGTTTTGGTGGTTGTTGGGCTTGTTACAGTGATTTTTTGAGTTTCAGTTGCTGTTAGGGGTTTGTTTGAGTTTCAATTTTTGGGAGTTTTGGGTTTTGTTCGCAAGGGCAGGTAGTTTGCGTTTTAGATTTAAGTTTTAGTTTGAATCGGTGGTTGTGGTGGTGGGTGTTGTGATTTGTGTTGCTCAATGGTTGTGGGCTTGCTTGTTGGTTTGGGTGAGGATTAGCTGAGTGTTGTTGTGTTGTTTGGTTTGTTTCAGAGGAAGAGATAAAAATGAAGTGGAAGAGAGAGAAAGAGTTGGAGAGGATGAGAGAGAAAGGATAAACAAGTGAATAGTGTTGAAAAATAAGAAATGAAATGTATGGGGGGTTGTAAAATAGTATGGTGAAATAGATAAAGTAATATTTTAATGTGTAAAACAGATATTGTTTTAGATACCCAGATGCGAATGCTTTTAAGTGTCTAAAATTATGCCAAACTTAATAAGTGATTTTTTATTGGAAAATGTTTAACAAACATCTTAGGGCAATAGTTTAGGAAGTATTTTTAGAAACTTTTTATGGTAAAAGAAAAAAGTAATTGATTTTTTAATAATTTTTAATATTTATCATAAAAGTGATATTAAAACTTTTCTAAAATAATCAATTACCAAATGCCTTATGATTATAGGCACTCGATAACTGGATCCTTTTTTATTTTACCCATAAATCTTTTTGGGTTAAAGTCATAAACTCATACTGTAGAGATAAAATATATAATCCAGACGTCCTTCCTAATAACAGGTTGGATATTTAGCCAAATAAATAAACAACAAATTAATCCTAATAAACAAGCAAGCTTTAATTGAAGCTACAAAACCAATTATGCAAAAGTAAAATCCAACCAAAATATGAAAATAATACCATAGTGAAAATAATACCATTAGATTGCATGTTTTTATTATATCATTTATACTTGCAAAATTTCAACAAGATCAAAAATCAATTGCTTTGCCAACAAACAAATGTTAAAATTTCAAATTTTTGTGATCTAAAATTGTGTATAAAAAATAAGTTTATTGATCGAATAGTAAATAACATTCAATTTGGATGAAATTTGATATGAATGTTTAAAATATAGGGAACATGAAATTCAACTATTAAATTTTCAAAATTCACATTAAAAAAAAGAGATAAAAAAAGAGATATATGAGAAGTTTCGCCTTCTTCTATCTTTTTCATCCAATCAACTTTTTAAAAAAGTTGCAACAATTCTACAAATGTGGCCATTTATCATTTTTTTATCTAAATTTAGAAATATTCAATAAGAATGCAATTCCGAGCTAAAATCAGAAGGAAAAAAAAAAAAAAAAAGCATAGGCAGAGAAAGAACCCGATTCCTTTGGTTCCACCAGTAACTAGGGCTGTCATTCCTTGAAGGGACCACCTGCTTCCTCCGTTACTAGTTTCTTCCCGGGCCATTTATCTCTCTCTCTCTCTCTCTCTCTCTCTCTGTGTGCAATAACCAGTAAGTAGAACACCGATACCAATATATCAATAGATACTGATAAGGGAAAGCTATTGAGGGGAGTTTTTGATACTGAGAGAAACAAACAAACAAACAGAGCATCAAGGATGTCTCAGCTAGTGTGACGTAGACTGTCATCTTGTAACCTCCCACTCAATTTGTCTTTCCTGTTTTGCCAAGACAATGGACTGATGGAGAGACACATGGGCAGGGCCTCAGGGCAAGTGGTAACCTAGTTTTTTTTTTACGTCTACACTTTTTTCCCAACTAAGTTTCTTTTTACGAATATGTGTTAATGATTTCCAGCATTTTAGTCATATCATAGATTCACAATGATCAAATCTGTATGAAGATATTTGGTACTTTTGACTTTTAGATCTTTGCTCAATGATTGAAATGTTTTTTATTTTATTGGAGAAAAATAATGGAAAAGAAGATTAAGACGCCATTATATATATTTCACTCAGGGACCTACCACTTACATATATTGCTCCACCTACATGCTGTATGAAAGGGCCACTGATTTTATTAACTCCGAAGGATGCTGTTTGGCGGGGTATTGAAGACTCTCGGTTAGCAGCGAGTGATTTTAGTTTTATTTCTTTTTCTCATTTAAGACGCTTGGTAATTCAGTATCTCACCAGTTAGCCAAAAAAAAGAAAAAAAAAAAAAAAAAAAAGCAAAAAGTTTGTTGGAATTTAGTACGAATAAAGCCAACACATGATTGAAGAATTTACCCTTACATGGTAAATCAAATTGTAAGTGATGTTCCACCTATATGTTTGACCATATGCATTCTACTTCTACATACACTTAAATACTATGATTCAAAACTTCATCACGGGTGACAAGGGAGAGATGTCTTCAGGCACCTCCTCCAACCAAAATTGAGATTCCAACAAACTTTTTGCTTTTTTTTTTTTTTTTTTTTTTNAAGTTTTTGGAATTGAGTTTATGTGATAGGCTGTGCACTTAGAATCAAGAGCATGTACGCATGCCTAATAACCTGCGCTCATAACTTCATCCTCGTGTATGCAACCTCAACCCAAATTAGGCAAAATATATGTTTTAATGGTAAGGTTTGCTTGATTTCATGTTGTCCCATGTGATATGTGATTTTGTTGATTGTGAACCTCTAAGATTAGGGTTATAAATGATAAATTATTTCCCATGATTTAGTCCTTACTTTTCCATAATAACTTTATTTTTATTTTTATTTTTGGTTGAGAATCCATAATAACTTGATTTGAATATGTTTAGAATAGGATTCTCCCTAATGAATGAATGTTTTATTTGCTTTGTTTCCAATTTGATAACAAATTTGACTTGGCAATTAGATTTTATTAACTTATAACCCCATGCATATGTATGGATATACTTAAGGCTCTACTTGGGAGGAGGGAATGGAATGGAATGGAATGAAAATGAATAAAAAGAATAATTTTAGAATATTCTTCCCTTCTTATCTTTGGGAGTTTTAATGGAGGGAATGGAAAGTCCATTCCCTTGTTTGGGAGTTTAAGTGAAGGGAACGGAATGGGTAGGAGGGAACACTCATTCCTCTCTATTCCCTTAAAACCTCAATTTTTCATTCCCCTCGAAATTGGGAGAAATGGGAGGGAATGAAATTAGATTTAATGATTTTTTTACTAAAACTCCCAAAATACCCCTATATATTCAACCCTTTATTTTAAAATAGGAGTCTCATAGTAATATTGTCATAAAATGATTACATTCCATTCCTTCCATGTTATTCCCAAACAGGATTACTTACATTCCATTCATTTTCATTCCTTTCCATTCATTTATTTTAAAACATTCAATTAAGGTTACTTAATTCCTTTCCATTCCATTCTTTTCCATTTCTTTCCCTTACTTAAATACATTACATTTCTTTTCATCCCCTTTATGATCATCTCATTCTATTTCATTCCATTCCCTTATGAACTCCCAAGCAGAGCCTAAAAGATATACATTAAGATGCATAGTATAATTCTTACATATATAATTTAAATATTATTGATAGTCATTCTTATATTCTTTTTAACTCTTTAAAAAATCTTGTAAGAATATTACTAGATAGAAAATGTAAATAGTACTTTTAAAAAAAAAATTGTTTATTCATTAATTCTAAACTCTTTGGTTTTTGTATATAATAACTAACTTGGATAAATATTTATGATGTGATCTCACATTTGACTTCAAAATTAAAAAATAAAAATCTCTTTAAAAATAAATAATTTATAACACATGGCGCGACATTGGAGTTCAATTGTACAATTTAATTGAATTTTCTCTAAGTTTTGCCTATTAATATATATATATATATTATTATTATTTTTTTCCTTTTGTGCTATGATATTTTCTTATGTGATGTGTTTCATTAATGCACAATTGTGATAAGCCCATTAAGGGATTTCTCAATTGATTGAGACTATGGAACACAATGAGTGGAGGTTGGTTCACGGGCTAGGCGGGCTTAGGTGCATAACACTTTTCCAAGTTATAACCAAATTTCAGATCTAGAATTCGGTGCATAGACCTTTATAAGGGCCCAAGTTGGTTTCTATACTTAAGTTAGGTAGCAACTCTCAATTCTCTGCATTTTAGTCCACTTGGATGTGGTGTACTCCAATGGCAACATCCCATGTATAAGGTAGTGAGCCACGTTGATGCAACAGTTGATAAAATAAATTTCTTAGTTAAATTTTTATCTTACATTTATATGTTGATATATATTTTATAAAGTAAAGTAATTAAATTTACAGAATTCCTAATATCACTCAAATTTATGAATGATTGTGATGTGATGTGCTTTAACACCAAAATTATTTATTTTTAAAGAGATTTTTATTTTTTAATTTTGAAGTCAAATGTGAGATCACATCATAAATATTTATCCAAGTTAGTTATTATATACAAAAACCAAAGAGTTTAGAATTAATGAATAAACAATTTTTTTTTTAAAAGTACTATTTACATTTTCTATCTAGTAATATTCTTACAAGATTTTTTAAAGAGTTAAAAAGAATATAAGAATGACTATCAATAATATTTAAATTATATATGTAAGAATTATACTATGCATCTTAATGTATATCTTTTAGGCTCTGCTTGGGAGTTCATAAGGGAATGGAATGAAATAGAATGAGATGATCATAAAGGGGATGAAAAGAAATGTAATGTATTTAAGTAAGGGAAAGAAATGGAAAAGAATGGAATGGAAAGGAATTAAGTAACCTTAATTGAATGTTTTAAAATAAATGAATGGAAAGGAATGAAAATGAATGGAATGTAAGTAATCCTGTTTGGGAATAACATGGAAGGAATGGAATGTAATCATTTTATGACAATATTACTATGAGACTCCTATTTTAAAATAAAGGGTTGAATATATAGGGGTATTTTGGGAGTTTTAGTAAAAAAATCATTAAATCTAATTTCATTCCCTCCCATTTCTCCCAATTTCGAGGGGAATGAAAAATTGAGGTTTTAAGGGAATAGAGAGGAATGAGTGTTCCCTCCTACCCATTCCGTTCCCTTCACTTAAACTCCCAAACAAGGGAATGGACTTTCCATTCCCTCCATTAAAACTCCCAAAGATAAGAAGGGAAGAATATTCTAAAATTATTCTTTTTATTCATTTTCATTTCATTCCATTCCATTCCCTCCTCCCAAGTAGAGTCTTAAGTATATCCATACATATGCATGGGGTTATAAGTTAATAAAATCTAATTGCCAAGTCAAATTTGTTATCAAATTGGAAACAAAGCAAATAAAACATTCATTCATTAGGGAGAATCCTATTCTAAACATATTCAAATCAAGTTATTATGGATTCTCAACCAAAAATAAAAATAAAAATAAAGTTATTATGGAAAAGTAAGGACTAAATCATGGGAAATAATTTATCATTTATAACCCTAATCTTAGAGGTTCACAATCAACAAAATCACATATCACATGGGACAACATGAAATCAAGCAAACCTTACCATTAAAACATATATTTTGCCTAATTTGGGTTGAGGTTGCATACACGAGGATGAAGTTATGAGCGCAGGTTATTAGGCATGCGTACATGCTCTTGATTCTAAGTGCACAGCCTATCACATAAACTCAATTCCAAAAACTTTTCAACATTCAATCAGATTAATGCATCTTTTATTTTATCAATTCAACTTTTTTATTCAGAACAAACTAAAATACAACAAATCCAAACTAAGAAATCAAAACATATTCCTTAACATGCATATAATCTATAATTTACTAAAGAACAGCACATTGATAATGCAAACGACAAAATAATATTATGTATTATTTTGGGGGAATGTTTATCTAAATTCGTTTTTCGAATACTTATAATTATATATGTATTAGGTTTATATATTCCGTTTATAAAATTATATATATATATATATATATAAAATACATTGATATTAACTGGTATTAAAATACTTTATCTTTTTAGTTAAATTGAAGTGACACCTAGTATGGTATTGAATCACTTAATTAGTTAGAAAGGTTTCGATTGGATTGATAGTGGATGAAGAGGAGGAGGAAGAGTTGGAAGCCATAAGGACTGAATGAATATGATACCAAATAAAAGCATTAGTTATGTTTAAATAATTTGTCACTCGCTCACTTGGAACATATATGCATTGTATTTATAAATTTAAGTATACAGATAAGAAATTAGATGGACATACCACACAATAATTTTAGAAAATGCCAAGGAGAGAGGTTTGTGCATCACACTTACAACATTCCTTTCCCCTCCTCCCCAACCCCCCCCCCCCAGTTATGAACAGAACTAGTTAACTATATTAATTTATTTACTTTGCTTAACAATAGTTGTAGCCATGCCCTTATTCCTAGGTTTACAAACATTCCTTGATGGAGTACCAAAAACATATTCCAATGAGGTGTGTCTGAACATCATTTTCTGATGCTCATGAGAAGCTGAAGCCATTAATAGTAATCCCTCCATCAACACAAATAGTCTGACCAGTTATGTAAGAAGATACAGGAAGGCATAGGAATGCCACCAAAGAAGAAACCTCCTTTGGCTCTCCAATACGTCCAAGAGGGGTTTGAGAGATAACAGCCTCCAAAAATTTTTCATTGCTTAGATACTACAAAAGAGAGCATATAATTTTTGTATTGGTAATCATGATTCATGAACTTCAATTCCTTGAAGAGACCACCTGCTTTCTCTGTTACCCATTTCTTGCCCTACTATTTATCTCTCTTTGTCGCTACAGTGTTTGCTGTAACTAGTAGTGTTTGCTGTAACTAGTAGTGTTTTCCACTTCTCCAAATGGGTTATATTTATATTGGTATATATATTGCCTGAAGAAGTAGATCAACACCAACAAAATGTAGGGAATTAAACCAAAATTCCCAACCTATGAGAAACAAAAAATAGAGAAAACACACACCAAAGAAAAACAATCACACGCACAAGACAATATTTACGTGGTTCGACAATTTGCTTGCGTCTATGGAGTTGTAGGAATTTCACTGTTATTAGGAAAAAATACAAAATGTGGCCGTACAATTTTGCCTCCACCCCATGGACTAAACCTTAGAAAATCTCCCATTAAAAGCCATGCAACATTATTTCAAGATGGGTTGGGTCGTCAATCGGATCAAATACAACTAGGCTCTACAAAGCCCAACACAAAATTTGTCAATAGATGATAAGGCAAAGCTATTAAGACTTTAATTACTAGTTTGTGGCACTAAGAGAAACAAACAAACTGGGCATTATGGTCGTGACTCATCGGAAGGTGTACGATAAAAAAATGTCATATTTACAATTTTTTGTCCAAAAATTATCCGTATTTTAAGTCAAAATGGTGTAAATATGCATTGTTACTATAATAATTGTGTAAATTTACGTTAATAGTATTGATTTTGTATTTGATTTTTTACTCATTCTTTACATGTCCCATGGACAAAGAAAGAGGGTAGATGGTTGTTGTTATGTGTAAAATAGAGAAACAACTATAAAAATTATATTTTAATAAAATGTTGTGTAAAATAATTAATCTAATATGGTGTATTCTGAAAAATAAATATGTAAAATTAAAATAAAATAAAAACATATATTCTAGAAAAAAATTTATGTAGTTGATGTGAATGCTCAGCTAATAGTGACATCTATTGTCATCATGTAATCTTGCACTAAATTTTGCTTCTTCTTTTATTTATTTACTAGCCGCGAACCCGCGCGTTACGCGTGATAATTATTTTTATAGTAGTTTTATTAAAAAAAACAATTTACAATTTAAACTAATCTAATAATGAGTAATGCATTTCGTAATTATATTTTTATTTATTATAGGAAAAATCATAAATGTAATATAGAAACAATCCAAAACACCAAAAAAACGTAAACTAAAAAAAATTAATAAAACTTAACAATGATTAATTGAACCAATATTAGGATAAAATTTTGTTTTAGATAATCTATTAAGGTTATTTTCTTTTTAGAAATTATAATATAGAAACAATCCAAAACACCAAAAAAACTGTAAACTAAAAAAAATTTATAAAACTTAACAACGATTAATTGAACCAATATTAGGATAAAATTTTGCTTTTGATAATCTATTAAGGTTATTTTCTTTGTAGAAATTATAATTTCAGCCACCCAAAACATATTATCAAATAAACAATTATTAGCAAAATCTAAGAATTAAATTTTTATATAGGCATTGTTAATAATAATAATTAAAATAAAATTGCAAAAGTTAAAATTTGTCACCTATTCAATTATTATTGTTTGGCTAACCTTTGCTTTTCTTTCAATGAATGGCATTATAGAGTACTTCTAATACAATTATTAAGAGTACTTTGTCCACCACAAAGGATTAGAAAATAAACAAAAATTAGTAAAGTCTCATAGTTTAACATCTAAATTGAGCACTATAAAAAATCATGCTATGTAACAAAATAAATACCAAATTATACAAATCATGCTATGTAATAGAATAATATTATATTTTTATATACTATATTTAATTCTTTAGAACGCAATAGGATAACATTTAACAATCAAAGAGAATAAAAAATAAAAACAAAAACAACAACAATTTAAAAAACAAAACNGAAATGCAAATTTAGGGTTCTTGCTTTTTTTTTTTTTTTTTTTTTTTGTACTCTGATTAGTTTTAATCCTCTGTTTAGGTCTCGTTGAGTTTAGTTTTCACATGTTTAGGTCTAAGGTTAGCAGAATAACATGTTTCACATGCTTGAATTGATAGATTGATGATTAGGGTTTATGCTTTGATGAATCACATAAGCATTCATGATAATTTGAACATGCATTAATGCATAGGTGTTGAGGTGTTATGGTGCAGCGAGGTAAGTAAGGTAAGACATGCATTCATATGTACTTGCATTTGATTGAGATATGGTATGTGAACTTGGAATATGTTTGTGTTCTTGATGTTCTTGATACTCTCCAATAATTCTTTGATTTTGTCTTGTTTATTTGCTGCCTTAGATGTGATAATATGAAATATGCATGTTAGATGTATGCTAGGTTTGATATGAGTTGCCATGATAGATGTATGTTAGGGTTTTGGGATGATTGATGTCATGTTGATTGCTAGATGTATGCTAGTGTGTGTGTGTGTGTAGATAACAATATTGAATGAACCTTTAATGAGATTAAGACGTAAGACACAATGACTGGAATCTGATCTACGAGTTGAGTGGGGTTGGGTGCCTAACAACATCCCATCCCCATACCTAAACTCTGATCTGATACCCTTTTAGTAAGATCAGTCCTTCCACATAAAGGGGCTATATTTATGGTTCCTAGACCTAATCTAGGTGGCAACTCCATCTTTTCTCCACACCAGTCCATTCAGCCGAGGCGTACTCCCCTTTTCTTGAGGAGAAAACTGTTGCGCCCACATTGCTACATAAAGATTTACTACTAATGGTGATCTGAAACTTTTGAGTGGAATCTTAAAGTCACAAACGTGGGAGTTTATGTTCAACAAATTCAAGATAGAAGAGTCCATGGGGTTGAAGCTGCACGTGGTCATGTTAATCAGTCCTACAAGAGGTAGCTTTAGATTTAGGGTTTAAATCTATTGTAAGCTTCCATTCTATCATAGTGGATTGGTTTACCTTGAGGATAACTAGGTTAAATCCTCCTCAAGTTTTTTACCTTGAAATGGTTTGTTTCATTAGTTTTCCTGGGATATCATATTATCGTCTTCTTTACTTTTTCGCACTAAGTAATATGCTTGCATATGTTTAACCTAGATCTCATAGTTAACCTACGTAACTACTTGGCTAATTTATTAGGTTAAACTAATCTATTTATAGGGGTCTAAACAAAACAAACAAAAGAAAAATAAAATAAAATAAAATAAAATCCAAAGGACAAACCTAACCCATCAACAATCCAAATACAATTTTAAATAATAAACATGTTAATCAATAAAAAAATAACCAAAGATTTCATCAACTATAAACTATGTAACAAACCCAAAGTTATGCTTTTTTTAAAAAAAAATAATAATAATAACAGTGACAGAGCAACGAACTTGTGGTGAACGACGAACCAATGGTAGAGCTTGAGGGGTATGGTTGGCGGTGAGAGTGAGTGAGGGTGAGACTTGAGAGTGAGTGAGAGTGAGCAAGAGTGGCCTAGTGGGTGAGGGGCTGAAGGTTAAGGGTAGAGAGTGAGGGGTGGCTGTGAAATAAGAGGAGAGTCAGAGAATGTGTTAGCTGTTAGGGTTAGACTAAGTTTTGTGTGTGTGTGTGCGCGTGTATTCAGGTTTTTTGGTAATTGTGGTCTAAACGGGTCAGGTTTGGGTTCGAGTTTGGGGTAGGTATCACTAAAACCCGCACCTGACCCAAACTTGTTTCGGGTTTAATTTTAAAAACCTAAACCCGACCCTACTGTTTCGCAAGTCGGGTCGAGTACTCGCAGGTCGGGGTGGTTTTGCCATCCCTAGCCCAAGATACTATTTTATATTTAATTTTTAATATATGAGATAATACTTCAAAAAATTCTTAATTACTTGGAAAATTAGATAAAAATAATGCCCAAAATTAATAAGTTTAATTAATAGTTCCTTAATTTTTTTTTTAAATAATGGTGTTTTTAATCAAGTTCAAATTCTCAATAATCAAATTATAAAATAAAATAAAAATTATTTTCAAAATAGGTGTTAAGTTTAATTTAAAGTCATTGTCCGTCTTCCTTGTTTATTTGTTCTATTGTAAATAATAAAATCATATAGAAAATCCTTAATTAAACTTTGTATTTTAGCAAAGTATCTAACTTCGAGTTTCTAGCATATAAGATTCTTTTATACTCCAAACAAAGATTTTTCTCTATAAATATATTTTTTTATGTTTAATGGTTACCAAATTGATTTATTAAAAATCCCTAAATGAAATACAAAATTAATAAAGTATTATCATTTTTCTCTACTTGGTTACTATTCAAAAAAAATTGTTGACAAAGACTTCAAATTGAAGTGATTTTAATAAATTTTGGGATTTTAATTACAAAATTAAAAAAGCTATATTTTTCTAGACCTTTTATGTAATTTCCCATAATTATTTAAGCTTTCTAGTTGTTAAGGTATTTGTAAATGAGTAAACCTCTCAAGTCTAGAGATGGCAAAAAGCTAAAAACAACCCACTCTGCATGACCCACCCCTTCCCGCTCTATTTTGAGCGAATTTTCTCAATCCCAAAAAGGTGACTGTGTAGGGATGTGTTTTACTTGCCCTAAAAAGCTAAAAACAACCCACTCGGCATGACCCACCCTGAATGAATATATTGATATTTTATTTAATATATATTTAACGTATTTATACATATATTGTATTTTTATTTTAATATATATCCTAGATATAACATTTTTTTTTAACATATTCTATTACTATCTTCCAAATATTTGTTTATATTTCTCTCTTAGTAGTCTATTTTTTGATAAGTTTATATCTTAGAACTCCCACGATCTTCATTTCCCTTTATATTTCATCTTTATTGCATTAATATTGGAGCTATCTCATTAGGATTAGTAACACATTTCCAACCCATCCCAAACCTGACCAACCCTGCATGGGCCGTAAAAAGGTGACAAGTTGAGGACAAGGCACCCATAATTCGACTTCGTCCTACCCCATTGTCATCCCTTAAGTTGTGCATAACCCTTCTTAAAGCATTCATGTTAGATTTTGTGAAACTTTAGCCAAATTTGACTTAAATAGTACCCTTTTTTTTCTTTATTTAACTAACCCTTTTTAATATGGCCAACATGAGATGCTTTAATTTTTTCTTATTAAATATTCTTATTTAATCTTTTTTCTGTCGTTCCTTCTCTTTTTCATGTGAAATGATATCTTATTCTTGCTCTATACAACGAGAAGCCTCACAACATTTGGCCTCACACACTACCCCACCATTAGTGAGGCCCACATTTTGTGACAAGCCCACTACATGTATCAGATACAAGATATACCTTCTCCTTATGCCATGTGACATCATTTTTATTGGATAAACTAAACACCCATAACAAGTTTAACATAAAATATGAACCAAGTGGCTGTTGATGCAAATAGAAAATAACTTCAAGGGGATAAAATCCAAATTCTAAAACTTCAAGTGTAAAATCTAAAGGCTTCCAAATTTCAGGAGTGAAGTTTGCACTCTAGCCTCATTGGTTCATGCACCAAAGTGAGGAAACTTATAATAGTATTAGTTATGTATTTTTTAGGAAGTACAAACACTTCATTTGAAGTATCGTACTCATGTCGAACACAAGAAACTTTTGTATACATATCCCATCTGTGTTTTTTTCTTTTTTCTTTTTTTGGAAAAATTGCAAAACACTACTGGGACACGGAATGGACACAACTTTATAAAATTGTATAAAGAAACTTTGTCGGGAAGAAAGTGTGGGCCAAAAAACGAGTAAGTTTACTACAACGATAATTTTCATAACTTTTGCCATAACTCACATAAGTGGTTAGTTGTAAGTGATAGAAAAAAGATGATAGGCTCATGTGGGTCCACAATTCCAATACTCACAAGTCACCATGTGAACAAATTTTGATAAAGTTATGGAAAATAGTTGTGGTGCTAAACTTACTCCTAGATAACTTTTGCCACAACTATCCATGTGGTAGATTGCGAGTGATAAAGAAAAAGTCCATGTGAAAGTGACATGTCGTCAATCACAATCTACCATGTAGGATAGTTGTAACAAAGGTTATGACCTTTTATGTGGTATTAAAATTACTCATATCTACGGCAAAAAAATCTATATATTACTAAAAGCTGAAGCGTAGCGTTTAATACTGCTACTCTCACATTGTGCCACATCAGCTGCCACATCATTTTTTTAAAAATATAATTTTTCCTACAATTTTAAAATGGTTTTTTTCTTTTTTTTTTTTACAATTTTCAGCCCTATAAATGCATCCCACTACTTATTTATTTACTTCCACTATCACCCGATAATAAATCCAACCCACTACTTATTTATTTACTTCTACCATCACCCTATAATAAATCTATATAATTAATCAAGTTCACCTTTTATTTATTTAGTTCTACTATCAAGCCCAATCCAAAATATTTTCAGTTCAGCTTTAGGGTTAAAATAATAAATAAATAAATAAAACGTTGAAGCCTTTCAAGCTTTAGGGTTTTTTTTTTTTTTTTTTCCTTCCTTGTTTTTAACATTTATTTTTTTTAATATTTACCCTTCTCCAATCTTTCTCTTTCCCTTACCATTTCATCTCCCCACTACTTCTTCAATCTTTCTCCATCCCTTACCTTTTCATCTCCCCACTATCCTCTACATTAATATCATTCTTCTTTTTTCCCTTCATCTTCCTTTATTTTTGGCTCTTCTTATTCACACCCTCTTACTATAAATTTGTCACTATCTCTTCTATTTTATGCATAGTTTTCCCTCACAAAAAAAGGCTCTCTCTCTCTCTCTAAATTTTTTGGTGGATATTTTTATTTTTCTTGCATCTCTACTTTAGATTGATAATTTTTTATATTTTTTAAAACTCTATTTTGGGTTAATGAAATTTAGTTTTGTTTTTTAAATTGTTGTTGTTGTTGTTTTTTTTTTTTTTTTTGGTGAGGGAAACTATACATAGAATAGAAGAGATGGTGACAAATTTATAGTAAGAGTGTATGAATAAGAAGAGAAAAAAATAAAGGAAGATGAAGGGAAAGAGGAAGAATGATATTAATGTAGAGGGTAGTGGGGAGATGAAAAGGTAAGGGATGGAGAAAGATTGAAGAAGTAGTGGGGAGATGAAATGGTAAGGGAGAGAGAAAGGTTGGAGAAGTGTAATATTAACAAAATAAATGTTAAAAACAATTATAAAAAAATTGGAAAAAAAAAAATCCTAAAACTTGAAAGGCTTCAACGTTTGTTTGTTTATTTATTTATTCCTTCCTTTAAGCTAAAAATGCTCACACAAAACTTTAAAACTAAACTGAAAAGGTTTTGGGTTGGGCTTGATAGTGGAACTAAATAAATAAGAGATGGACTGGATTAATTATACAGATTTATTATAGGGTGATAGTGGAAGTAAATAAGTAAGTAGTTGGCTGTATTTATTATAGGGTGATAGTGGAAGTAAATAAATAAGTAATGGGCTGCATTTATAAGGCTGAAAATTGTAAAAATCATTTTAAAATTGTAAGACAAATTATATTATAAAAAAAAAAAAAAATGACGTGGCTGCTGATGTGGCGTAACGTGAGAGCAGTAGCATTAAACGCGACGTTTCAGCTTTTAGTAATATATAAATTCTAAAACCGATGTATAACTTAGAAGTTACAGGGGTTATAACCATAAATATGTAAAACTTATGGAAAAATGATAGATACACTGGAATACAGTCACAAATGTGGAAAGGAACAAAAAAAAAAAAAGAAAAAAAAACCGAAGGATGCAAGGAAAAGAGAAAAAAGAGGGATCAAACTAGAATTTTGAACTTCTGTTTTTACATATAAGATTGAATTTAAATTGAATCTGCTCATCATTTTTATCAAAAAAGTGATGTTTGAAGTTGGCAAAATTGTGATCCTATGGTGTCGTATTACTGCTGTGCAGTGTCATTCTAAAGATAAAATAAATGAAGATTTCTGGGACTGTAGTAGAATTAGAGATGAATTCGTTTACTATAGTTATTATCAGTTCAATTCTTAGAATACATATTAGGTACTCTTTTAATTATAGGAAAAAAGGAAAAAAAAAAAAACCCTAAAGCTTGAAAGGCTTCAACGTTTTATTTATTTATTTATTTATTTTAACCCTAAAGCTGAACTGAAAATATTTTGGATTGGGCTTGATAGTAGAACTAAATAAATAAAAGGTGAACTTGATTAATTATATAGATTTATTATAGGGTGATGGTAGAAGTAAATAAATAAGTAGTGGGTTGGATTTATTATCGGGTGATAGTGGAAGTAAATAAATAAGTAGTGGGATGCATTTATAGGGCTGAAAATTGTAAAAAAAAAAAAGAAAAAAACCATTTTAAAATTGTAGGAAAAATTATATTTTTAAAAAAATGATGTGGCAGCTGATGTGGCACAATGTGAGAGTAGCAGTATTAAACGCTACGCTTCAGCTTTTAGTAATATATAGATTTTTTTGCCGTAGATATGAGTAATTTTAATACCACATAAAAGGTCATAACCTTTGTTACAACTATCCTACATGGTAGATTGTGATTGACGACATGTCACTTTCACATGGACTTTTTCTTTATCACTCGCAATCTACCACATGGATAGTTGTGGCAAAAGTTATCTAGGAGTAAGTTTAGCACCACAACTATTTTCCATAACTTTATCAAAATTTGTTCACATGGTGACTTGTGAGTATTGGAATTGTGGACCCACATGAGCCTATCATCTTTTTTCTATCACTTACAACTAACCACTTATGTGAGTTATGGCAAAAGTTATGAAAATTATCGTTGTAGTAAACTTACTCGTTTTTTGGCCCACACTTTCTTCCCGACAAAGTTTCTTTATACAATTTTATAAAGTTGTGTCCATTCCGTGTCCCAGTAGTGTTTTGCAATTTTTCCAAAAAAAGAAAAAAGAAAAAAACACAGATGGGATATGTATACAAAAGTTTCTTGTGTTCGACATGAGTACGATACTTCAAATGAAGTGTTTGTACTTCCTAAAAAATACATAACTAATACTATTATAAGTTTCCTCACTTTGGTGCATGAACCAATGAGGCTAGAGTGCAAACTTCACTCCTGAAATTTGGAAGCCTTTAGATTTTACATCTTGAAGTTTTAGAATTTGGATTTTATCCCCTTGAAGTTATTTTCTATTTGCATCAACAGCCACTTGGTTCATATTTTATGTTAAACTTGTTATGGGTGTTTAGTTTATCCAATAAAAATGATGTCACATGGCATAAGGAGAAGGTATATCTTGTATCTGATACATGTAGTGGGCTTGTCACAAAATGTGGGCCTCACTAATGGGTGGGGTAGTGTGTGAGGCCAAATGTTGTGAGGCTTCTCGTTGTATAGAGCAAGAATAAGATATCATTTCACATGAAAAAGAGAAGGAACGACAGAAAAAAGATTAAATAAGAATATTTAATAAGAAAAAATTAAAGCATCTCATGTTGGCCATATTAAAAAGGGTTAGTTAAATAAAGAAAAAAAAGGGTACTATTTAAGTCAAATTTGGCTAAAGTTTCACAAAATCTAACATGAATGCTTTAAGAAGGGTTATGCACAACTTAAGGGATGACAATGGGGTAGGACGAAGTCGAATTATGGGTGCCTTGTCCTCAACTTGTCACCTTTTTACGGCCCATGCAGGGTTGGTCAGGTTTGGGATGGGTTGGAAATGTGTTACTAATCCTAATGAGATAGCTCCAATATTAATGCAATAAAGATGAAATATAAAGGGAAATGAAGATCGTGGGAGTTCTAAGATATAAACTTATCAAAAAATAGACTACTAAGAGAGAAATATAAACAAATATTTGGAAGATAGTAATAGAATATGTTAAAAAAAAATGTTATATCTAGGATATATATTAAAATAAAAATACAATATATGTATAAATACGTTAAATATATATTAAATAAAATATCAATATATTCATTCAGGGTGGGTCATGCCGAGTGGGTTGTTTTTAGCTTTTTAGGGCAAGTAAAACACATCCCTACACAGTCACCTTTTTGGGATTGAGAAAATTCGCTCAAAATAGAGCGGGGAAGGGGTGGGTCATGCAGAGTGGGTTGTTTTTAGCTTTTTGCCATCTCTAGACTTGAGAGGTTTACTCATTTACAAATACCTTAACAACTAGAAAGCTTAAATAATTATGGGAAATTACATAAAAGGTCTAGAAAAATATAGCTTTTTTAATTTTGTAATTAAAATCCCAAAATTTATTAAAATCACTTCAATTTGAAGTCTTTGTCAACAATTTTTTTTGAATAGTAACCAAGTAGAGAAAAATGATAATACTTTATTAATTTTGTATTTCATTTAGGGATTTTTAATAAATCAATTTGGTAACCATTAAACATAAAAAAATATATTTATAGAGAAAAATCTTTGTTTGGAGTATAAAAGAATCTTATATGCTAGAAACTCGAAGTTAGATACTTTGCTAAAATACAAAGTTTAATTAAGGATTTTCTATATGATTTTATTATTTACAATAGAACAAATAAACAAGGAAGACGGACAATGACTTTAAATTAAACTTAACACCTATTTTGAAAATAATTTTTATTTTATTTTATAATTTGATTATTGAGAATTTGAACTTGATTAAAAACACCATTATTTAAAAAAAAAATTAAGGAACTATTAATTAAACTTATTAATTTTGGGCATTATTTTTATCTAATTTTCCAAGTAATTAAGAATTTTTTGAAGTATTATCTCATATATTAAAAATTAAATATAAAATAGTATCTTGGGCTAGGGATGGCAAAACCACCCCGACCTGCGAGTACTCGACCCGACTTGCGAAACAGTAGGGTCGGGTTTAGGTTTTTAAAATTAAACCCGAAACAAGTTTGGGTCAGGTGCGGGTTTTAGTGATACCTACCCCAAACTCGAACCCAAACCTGACCCGTTTAGACCACAATTACCAAAAAACCTGAATACACGCGCACACACACACACAAAACTTAGTCTAACCCTAACAGCTAACACATTCTCTGACTCTCCTCTTATTTCACAGCCACCCCTCACTCTCTACCCTTAACCTTCAGCCCCTCACCCACTAGGCCACTCTTGCTCACTCTCACTCACTCTCAAGTCTCACCCTCACTCACTCTCACCGCCAACCATACCCCTCAAGCTCTACCATTGGTTCGTCGTTCACCACAAGTTCGTTGCTCTGTCACTGTTATTATTATTATTTTTTTTTAAAAAAAAGCATAACTTTGGGTTTGTTACATAGTTTATAGTTGATGAAATCTTTGGTTATTTTTTTATTGATTAACATGTTTATTATTTAAAATTGTATTTGGATTGTTGATGGGTTAGGTTTGTCCTTTGGATTTTATTTTATTTTATTTTATTTTTCTTTTGTTTGTTTTGTTTAGACCCCTATAAATCAGATTAGTTTAACCTAATAAATTAGCCAAGTAGTTACGTAGGTTAACTATGAGATCTAGGTTAAACATATGCAAGCATATTACTTAGTGCGAAAAAGTAAAGAAGACGATAATATGATATCCCAGGAAAACTAATGAAACAAACCATTTCAAGGTAAAAAACTTGAGGAGGATTTAACCTAGTTATCCTCAAGGTAAACCAATCCACTATGATAGAATGGAAGCTTACAATAGATTTAAACCCTAAATCTAAAGCTACCTCTTGTAGGACTGATTAACATGACCACGTGCAGCTTCAACCCCATGGACTCTTCTATCTTGAATTTGTTGAACATAAACTCCCACGTTTGTGACTTTAAGATTCCACTCAAAAGTTTCAGATCACCATTAGTAGTAAATCTTTATGTAGCAATGTGGGCGCAACAGTTTTCTCCTCAAGAAAAGGGGAGTACGCCTCGGCTGAATGGACTGGTGTGGAGAAAAGATGGAGTTGCCACCTAGATTAGGTCTAGGAACCATAAATATAGCCCCTTTATGTGGAAGGACTGATCTTACTAAAAGGGTATCAGATCAGAGTTTAGGTATGGGGATGGGATGTTGTTAGGCACCCAACCCCACTCAACTCGTAGATCAGATTCCAGTCATTGTGTCTTACGTCTTAATCTCATTAAAGGTTCATTCAATATTGTTATCTACACACACACACACACTAGCATACATCTAGCAATCAACATGACATCAATCATCCCAAAACCCTAACATACATCTATCATGGCAACTCATATCAAACCTAGCATACATCTAACATGCATATTTCATATTATCACATCTAAGGCAGCAAATAAACAAGACAAAATCAAAGAATTATTGGAGAGTATCAAGAACATCAAGAACACAAACATATTCCAAGTTCACATACCATATCTCAATCAAATGCAAGTACATATGAATGCATGTCTTACCTTACTTACCTCGCTGCACCATAACACCTCAACACCTATGCATTAATGCATGTTCAAATTATCATGAATGCTTATGTGATTCATCAAAGCATAAACCCTAATCATCAATCTATCAATTCAAGCATGTGAAACATGTTATTCTGCTAACCTTAGACCTAAACATGTGAAAACTAAACTCAACGAGACCTAAACAGAGGATTAAAACTAATCAGAGTACAAAAAAAAAAAAAAAAAAAAAAAAACTAATCAGAGCACAAAAAAAAAAAAAAAAAAAAAAAGCAAGAACCCTAAATTTGCATTTCTGGGCACAAGTATGCATACGCATACATGAGGTATGCATGCGCATACTCAAGTATGCATACGCAGCCTTTAATAGAGATAAGAAAAACTACATTTTTAGAGATTTAATCAAACAAATAGATAACATGTGAGATCAAACAAGCATGCTAAAAACCCTAAGAAAATTAAACTAGCCTAAAACAAAAAACATAAAGCATCAACATATACAACAAAACATGAAACAAAACAAACAATTAAACTAAACTACATTAAAACATATCAAACCAACCTAGGAATTGAAATAAGAACAAAAAAGAACAAAAAGGACAGTTTATAAACCACCTAAAATCATATTAAAACATGTTAAACATAATTAAAAACATCAAACAAATCAAATATGACAAATGGAGAAACTATATCAAGAAAATCATGTGAATCATGTTAAGCAAAGTGGGAAACCATGGAAAAGAAGCTCACCTTGCTTTAGAATCACAAATTTGAAGTTGTTTAACCGACCCCTCAGTGCCTACAACACAAAGATTAGATTAAGGACAAGAATAATCAAAAGAACACAACAATAGTTAGTAATCACAACTCAAGAACAAGAGATTTGAAAAAGGTTTTGAGAAATAAATTTTTGGAAAATAGTTTTTGCCTTAGAACTAACTAAAGAGAGGTTTTTAATTTTAAAAAAACATGCTAAGGGGTTGTGTGTGAGTTTTAGAAAGGAGAATTAGGGTTTTAGAGAAGATGAAAGCTAAAAAGTAACTCTCTCTAGCTAGGGTTTTAATTGGAGGCATAAGATGAGTATTTATCAGTTAAAATTAGGGTTTTCAGACTTTTTAATGATCTTTGGATGTTCTCAAGGGTCTATGGGCTGGCCCACATCAAAGCATTATGTTTTGGACCCTTAAAATGAAGTTTTAAAACCTAAAAAATCGGACTGCCCAGTTAGCCCAAATTGAAATAGTCATAACTCACTCAATATAAGTCCAAATTAGGCAAAATTTGTGTTCACATTGAAGCACAGAAAGTCTACTTTCCAATGAAATAAACCTCACTCAAATATGCTATGTGTATCAAACGTTCTGGTCAAAATAGTGAGCAAATATCATTTTTTAGTATCGATTTAAAAGCAATTTGAACACTTTTGAGTTGTGATTACTTCCAAACTATTGTGAACTCTTTAATTACCCTTTGTTGACATATGTCAAGCTCATCATTGGCGCCGGGGTCCAAAATTTATTAACGGGTACAAAATGTGGTGTCTACAAGCAATTTGTTTCCACCAGTTCTTGATTGTAGATCTTGTTCCAATAAAAATTTGTAGAGTTAGAAGGTTACAAGAATCCCATAGGTCTTACAGGAGTAACTCACAAGTCTTCCAAGAGCTTCTAAAATGTAATTAGGGTTTTCTTTTTATACCTAGTAGTGTTGGGCTGAAACTCTAGACATTTTCACTGGCTTGGGCCTGATTTAAAATTTACAAAACATAATTTTTGATCGGTTGAACATATCTTTCGATCGGTTGAGCTTTGCAATAGCTTGCTTTGTATTTCTATAGCTTGGCAGTTCTTGAATCTTGACTTGAACAATCTTGAGCAATGTCTAACACCTAATCTAAACATATTTTTGTTCTCGGTTTGCTAACATACATAAATTAAGAATCTAAAAATTTAATATTAAATATTTAGAACCTAACAACTTTTAATTTCATAGATCAAAACATTAGATTGGAATATTTGGTAGTCTTAAATTCAATGGATGGTGAATCTTTTTTTTTTTTTTTTTTTTTAGAAACACAAATTCTGTTGAGTAATTGTATAATTTGTATTTATAAAATGAAATCAAAATTGTATTTTTATATTTGCTGGTTATAATTTGATGAAATTTATTCCATTTTTTAATTCATTATTGTTGTAGGTTCTTCAACTATGCTAGGAGATTGTACAATTCAAACAATTCTTGATGATGTAGAGCCTAATGAAGAGGATAGAGGTTGTGTCGTAGCTATGGAGGATTAGACTTGTTGGATTAATTTAGTAGCTTTTTTTAATTTCTTAGACTTGTTAGATTAACTTGTTGGTTTGTAATTATCCTAAACTTCTTGGATTTATTTTGTAGCCTTTTGAACTTGTTATAATAGTCTTAGATTTGGACTTGTGGGATTTATTTGTAGCTTTTATTTTTATGTTTAACAAGTGGTCTTAGCTATGATTTATTGATTTATGATTAAATGGTGATCTTAGCTAGGTGATTTATTTCCCCTAAATATGTGTATATATATATATATATGTATGTATATGTAAGGATGTATGTTGCTGCACAGGCCAACCCAAATGGTTTGGACAATGGCCCAATGAGCCCAAAACAATGAATTTGTTAGAGAGTGGGCCTTCTATTGAACGTTCAATGAGTTAGAATGATACTAATCACAATAGGCTAGTTAACATTGGAATGAACAAGATAAACAGTTTAAACAAGAAAAGTTCTCCTTGGTCAAGTTTGAGGAAGGTTCGTTCTTATATATTTCTCTTAGATTTATACAAAAATTACAGTTCCTCCACAATGATTTTTCTCGGGTTTTCCTCCTCTTTCTTGTAAGGGAGTTCATCCCCTTTATATTTCCCTTCTCTTTGTCATCTTAGCTCTCTACATGTAGATCAAATTTCCAGTCTTGATACTTGTCCTATCAACACTTTCCTGAAGCCTTTGTGGGTAGTTGTAAGGTTGAAAGTTACTGTACAATATCACTTTCATATTAATGTGGCCAGAAGGTTAGATGTAGAGCATTCAATGTTGTGGTAGTAGCTTTCTACCCAGATTTTTATCAATTCCCTGTTGACTCATCCCTCTTTAAAGCTTATCCTTCACAGCACAGTTGCATGCTGCCCAGTTCTTGATGGGTGGTCGGACATTAGGCCTCCAATTTGTCAGCCGAGGAGGGATTGCTCCTCGAACAACATCTCCTACCCATCATGACCAGACCTCTTCCCTGGCCCAATAATCTATCTACCTTTACTAGTACTTATCCATCCTCGGACGCAGCCTATGGCCCAATATCTATATTTGGGCCCTTCATCCCTACAATATATATATATATATATATTGGGCCATGGTTTGGGCTATAAATTGGACCTTAAAGAGGCATGGCTGGACAAGGCCCGAGGGGGCGGGTTTGGGGGTTTAAAAAAAAAACCTTTTATTAGACAGGACGAGTTCAGATAACAGGGGTGGGCCCACAAGCTTAGATTTGGACATAAAGAAACCCACTTTGATCCTATCCGGTTGCCATTCTTATTTTGGGCCAAAAATAAAGAATAATGAAGTAAACAAGAAAGTATATGATGTTTCAGGATCTCCAAAATCAACATACAGTTGGTGTTTCTAAGCCCAATAAGAAATTGACACCTGGCCTAAAAGACATGTCAACGTATTGAGCCATTTAAACTAAAACAACTAAAATTTTCCCTGAAAAAATTTCAAACACCCACCATTTACTCTTTACAAAACCAAAAACCAATTACTTTTCCTCTTTTCAAAATCAAATCTCATTTTCTCTCTCCAGTCCTCATGCCACCATATCTCCTGCTCTCTCTCAAACCCCAACCCTGATAGCCATTGCCCAGCTACAGTGTCTTCGACAACACAACATTGCCAAACATTGCAATTTCCCACGAGACAAGCCTTTGTCTTGTCAAAAAACCTCAATCTTCTTTTTCTAGCAAGACCATCCAACGATGGAAGCTTTCTTGCTCCTTCCAACAATTGACACTCATAAGAATGTTTTTTTTTTTCTTCTTCTTCTTCTTCTTCTTCTTCTTCTCTCTCTCTCTCTCTCTCTCTCTCTCTCTCTCTCTCTCTCTTTCTGTATTTTCACTTTTTTTTTGTACGCTTTTTCTTCCCAAAATTACAAATTAAAAAAAAAAAAAAAAAAAACAACAAAAACAACAGAAGAAACTCCAAATGAATGTTTCTGTAGAAAGGAAATTTGTACCTATTTGATAAAACGTCTCAAAGAATATGGATGCACTCCTTTGTTCTAAACTATTATCAATCAATGAAATATACAATATACAGTAATGGGTTAGTCTTTTTTTCATTTTTAATTTTCTTTTAAATCAGATTAAAATTGGGTTTTATTTTATTTTATTTATTTTTTTGTTTTGTTTGTTTTTTGTTTTTTGTTTTTTGTTTTTGGTTTTGTTTTGTTATAGCTTCATATGTAGAAACATAAAGCTTCTTTCTTTGTTTGACAAAATCTTGCACCCCTGTCAATTTGGGGATAGTTGAATTTAAAAAAAAAAAAAAATTGTTTGCTGATGCAGTGGTGGAAATTTTGGTCTTGAACAAGTTGATTTCGTGTGTGAAGGTTGTTGATGCCAATCCCATACTTTGTATTGCTTTTGTTGAGTTTATTGGTGAAGGTACTTTGAAGTTGTGCTGCATACTCTGTCCCAGATTAGTTGCTAGCCTCAGTTCCAGACCTAGTCCCAAAAAAACACAAAGACTAAAATTACCCCAAATTGAAAACATTGAATTTGGTCTCTCCCTCAATTCCAGATTGTGTGGAGAAAGGATTTTGTGTTTTCTTAGGTAATTTTTCTTCCTAATTTTTTTTTTGAAGGCTCTCGCTTCACACCCCTCACTGATTCTTGCAAATTAAATTTTTCTACATGATTTACAAATCACTAAACTAAATTCCAAATCTAAAACTGCATCTTCTTACCCAACTATTATTTTATTCTTCATTTCAACCTACGTGTGCAAATGGCAATTTGAATTGAGGCAGTAAGCACGAAGAGTGACCTAAGCATACTTCAAATATTTCTGCTTTTAATTCCTTACCAGATTAGCTAGATAATTATACTTTCTTATATATTAGTTTTCCATTTTTGTGGTTCATAGCACATTGATTATTTATATACATTCTTACATGTGCATCTGGCAATATGAAATTAGCACATTGCCTGCTTTGTCTTTTTCTTTGTACTTTTTATCATAATTGCAGTGAAGATTTATTTACCTATCAAAAAAAAAAAAAAATCCAACAATTTTGTTGCTATACTAATTATTAAATTTTGTTTCTTGTTGGATTATTGTAGGGGGTCGTCAACTATGTAAGATTTTTCATTAAAGCAATGAAGATGTCAATATGAAGCAGTGGGATAAATTGAAGCTCTGAAGTATCAATCAAAATAGTTTGTTTTGGTGTGTTTATGTATGCTGGCAAAACAAAAGCAGCCTATATGTTGTTACCTTGATGTAACTTTTTGAATATTGATGCCAATAATAGTGGTGTACCAGAAAATGTATCTTTATGTTAGCTTTTGGTTTACAAGACAATTGTAGATTAATGTTACCTTTTGTTGAGTTTATGAAGTTAAGTGAAAGTTTAGCTTTTTGTTAACTTTGATAATCATTGGGTACCAAAGATAGACAACACCAACACCACTAATTAAGGCAGGTAAACAACACTGTTGCATCTTATATAATCTAAATTATTGGTATTGAGGCAAACAATGACACACTACATATAATCTAAATTCCAGAATTGTGACTTAGAAAAAAAAAAAAATCTTACTCAAGCTTTGACAGAGGTATTTCATTTTGCAATGACATGTTTTCTAGTATGACAGAATAGGTATTCCCATAGAGTTTCCCATGCTATTGATATAGCAACATAGTCATGTATATCACCTAAATATGCAATCTGTAAAAATGCAACTTTATTCAGGATAAATAGGTGAGAATTATCACCTAAAGCTACAGAATTATATTAAGGAAAAAAAAAAATTACAGAATTATTTGCGGCTACATAATCTATATCACTTAAAGCTCCAAAATTATCACCACCAAATGTATGTGGATTACATAAAACAGATTATTGTTATATGTTCTCAAATCCTCCAAGGTTTGTTCTTTTTCTTGGCCTACATCCTTTGAATTTGAATTTCCAGCACTTGCAGCAGCAACTATTGAATCTCCAGCATCTCTAGCACTTGCAGTAGTAGTTGCTGAATCTCTAGTACTTGTAGCAGCAACTCTTGCTTCTCCAGCCCTTGTAGTAGTTTCAGTTACAAAAACAACACTTGTAGTAGTAGTAATTCCACCTCCAACACTTGCTGTACTTGTTGTAACCTTGTAGGTGTCTTCTGACCATTGATAGAAAATGTATCCTACATTATAACACACACAAAAATAAATACATAAGCATCAAAATATTAATCGCCCCTAAAAAATAAAAATAACATAAGAGCACAAATCTAACCTTGCCTCATTAAGATTCCTGAACATGAATTAACCCATTAAGATTCCTAAGCCTTCTCCCATGGTGAATCTCAAAATTTAAATAATCTTCCTCCATGTTGTTGTTGTCTCTGTTCTGCATTAAATATTAGCTTTAGTAGGAAAAAAAAAAAAAAAGCTTTCTCATGGGCTTTTGATAAATTACCGCTAAGAGTAAATTAAGAATAATAAGCTTCTGAACATCATAACCATCAACTAATAAGTAATAACAACCAAGTATTTGGAAGAAAACCCATTAGTTTGGTCCATTTCTTACTGTCTTTAACAAAAGCAATTCATTATTCATTCCAAATCGTCAAAAAACAATTTAATGGCATGCCAATATTACAGCTAACATATGCAAATAACTTGTGCTTATCAACAATGCAATTAGAACAGTAAAAGAGAAACAACATTGCCCTGAAAATTAACATCATGTAAATCTAGCACTGACAGTTGGTGCTTCTAAGCCCAATAAAAAATTAACACACTGGCTAAAAAGAAATGTAAATGTATTGAACCATTTTAAACTAAAATGATTAAATTGTCCTTGAAAAAATTTCAAACACCCCCCATTTTTACTTGCAAAGCCAAAAACCAAAAACTTCTCTTCTTTTCAAATCAAATCTCATTCTCTCTCTCTAGTCCTTATGCACCATAGCCTCAGCTCTCTCTCAAACCTCAACCCTAACATCCACTGTCCAATGCTGCGCGTCTTCGACAGCACAACACTGTCGAACATTGCAAGTTCCGACGAGACCGCCTTTGTCTCATAAAAAGATCTCAATCTTCTTTTTCTAGCAAACCATCCAACACTAGAAGCTTTCTTGCTCCTTCCACACCACACAGCCACAAGAAGGTTCTCTCTCTCTCTCTCTTTTATGTTTATTTTCTGTATTTTCACATCTCTTCTTTTGAATGCTTTCTTCTTCCCATAACTTATATGATTTTATTAAAAAAAGAAACTCCAAATGAATGTTTGTGTAGAAAGGAAATTTGTACCTGTTTGATAAAATGTCTCATGAATATGGATGCACTCCTTTGTTCTAAACTATTATGAATTAATGGAATATACAATATACAATAATGGGTTGATATTTTTTTTCATTTTCTTTCAAATGTGCTTTTGAATTAGATTAAAGTTGGTTTTTTTTTTCACTTTTTTTTTTTTTTTTTTTTGGTTATAGTTTCATATGTAGTTTTTGAGAAGAACATAAATCAATAGTTTTTGGTGGTAATAGAAATATGATAATTACTTGATCAATTTCTTTTTTGTTTATGCCAAGATGCAAAGGTTGCTTATAGTATGATATGACAGTGATTGGATTCTCCTTGTGATGATGTTGCCTTCTAAAATGGTTAGATTTACATGATGATTAAGTTTGATGATATGGTGGACTTGAACAAGTTCATTTGAAGTGTACGAATTCATTATAATATTTGGATTAATATTATTAGAAAAGCCTCTTGAAGTGGGCTCTAGCATTCTCCTTAACA
>NW_027069502.1:1329561-1379561 GCF_002906115.3 Quercus suber
AAAAAAAAAAAAAGGTGGGGGACCCTCTTCGAGATGCCTAGTAGTACTTGAATTATGGTTGAGGGAAATGTGAGAAAAAGACAAGACCCCTAATTTGGGTTACTTATTATTACTAATTGAATTTTGAGGCTAGAATTAGAGAATGAATTTGCTCAATTGCTGTCATCTGTGACGAAATCCTAGTAGTAAATAAAAAACTGATAGTGTTTGGATTTATGTGTATTGGTCAGGATGCCCCGCTGTTTTTATACCAGCAAGAGTGGTGCAGGCCCTACAAGTCCACTTTGACCACATGGGTGCGCGGTCTCGAGGCAATACTGCTGGTTTCACTCGCCAACATGGTACCTAATAGATTCCAAATACTTTTCTCCTATTCTCGTGAGGCTGTTTTTTGTTTTTTGTTGTTGGAAAGTTAACAAATACCGGAACACATTTATTAATAATTTATTTTTAAAAAAATTTATGAGAAAAAAAATATAATTAATATTTTGATAATATAATTTATTTCTTATAAAAGTAGTATTAGAACTTTTCTAAAATAATTTACTAATAATTATCTTAATTACACAATTAACATGACTTTTTCTTTTTAGTATATAGGTTCCAATAATATAAGTTGAATTTAATTATTAAAAAAAAAAATAGTGTTCTTAGGATATCTCAAGGGTATTAGTTCAAAAACTACTTTTAAAAATTAATTATAAAAAAAAAATTAACTTTTTATATTTTTTATAAAAGTTGTATCAAACATTTTTTAAAATAGTCTTTAACAGATGTCCTATCAACAATAGCAATCATTAAACGAACCCTTATATTAATTAATTTAATTTTAAGTTTACTTGGTGAGTTGAACTTCCCATGCCTTAAGGATATTGGAGAACACGCAACTTCGAGTTTGAATTTAATTAAAAACTTATAATTATGAGTTTGGATTTTATTAAAAAAAATCTAACTAACATTATTTAAGAAACGGTCCATTGCACACTTTTGGTACGATGATCACTCCATAAGTATAAGTGCTTGTGGAATGTGGGGGCAAGAGTTAGGGTTCAAATCTCTAGAAAGAAGTTTTATACACATATACACTTAGATTATGATAGAATAGAAATTCTATCTTAAAAAAAAAAAAAAAACATTATTTAAGAAACGGCAATGTTAAAGGGCGCTTTTAGAGTAATTATTAATAAATTATATTAGAAAAGTTTTAACATAATTTTCACAAAAAATATAAAAAAAACTATAAAAAAAATTAATTACTTTATTATTTTCTTATAAAATATTTTTAAAAATAATTCCTAAACCGCCTTAGAACGGTTAATATTTTCCTTTAAGGAATTTTACCATGTTTTTCCCTATTCTTTTTTCATTCATGATAGAATAAATCTGATTCTTAAAATAAAAAAATAAAAAATAAAAAATAACACTCTCTCTCTCTCTCTCTAATGAATAACATGGTGAATCTTGTTGGTTTACTTGCAGAAGCTGTGAGTGGGAGAAATGGCTTGAATATAAAGCAGAAGCGCCAGTCAAGGGCGGTGCCAGCCATGGGTCATCATGAGATGTGTCTACCTCAAGAATGGACGTATTGAGTATTGACACCTCCACTCGCTCACATGTGCCTTGTTCCTCACTTCTATACTGTTGCTGATAATGGTGTTTTTGGCAGTTTTTGCCCTAGTAAAAAAGAATGATAAAAGAGAGCAATGTTCAAGACAGGCAGAAGAATAAAGAGCAAAACCAAAGACTCATGTTGGGTCAATAAGTCAATTACAATACGGAGAATCTCCAATAGATAGAGTAGGGCAGACATACAGAGAACGTGTTTTTCTTTTTAGGAGTATTTAGAAATATTAGAAGGAAAAGATTAAATAAAAAAGTTTGTCTGAAAGAGAAGGGTACATTCTCTCTGATGATCCTTCCTTATTGTTGGCTGGCAGTAGCACACTATACTAGCAAATAATTCAAGCTTCGGCATCGTTGAGTTCTTGTTCTTTGTGCTCTTTTATTCCTCAATTTTCACGAATTATTTTACTTTCATTTTGTCTTTCCGCAAAACTAAACTTGGGTCTAGCTTTTTATTTCGGATTCTCAATTAAATTTAATACTTGTTCTAGAAAATCTAAATTTATAAGAGAATATCATTTATTGATTTGTCATTTTAAAATAATTACATTTAAATAAAATTATAAAAAAATTTTTATTGTTTAAATTATATAAAAAAAAATGTAGTTATCAGATTTTTGAAATACAAAGTTAACAGTAGGAGAAAAGTATTTGGAATCTATTAGGTACCATGTTGGCGAGTGAAACCAGCAGTATTGCCTCGAGACCGCGCACCCATGTGGTCAAAGTGGACTTGTAGGGCCTGCACCACTCTTGCTGGTATAAAAACAGCGGGGCATCCTGACCAATACACATAAATCCAAACACTATCAGTTTTTTATTTACTACTAGGATTTCGTCACAGATGACAGCAATTGAGCAAATTCATTCTCTAATTCTAGCCTCAAAATTCAATTAGTAATAATAAGTAACCCAAATTAGGGGTCTTGTCTTTTTCTCACATTTCCCTCAACCATAATTCAAGTACTACTAGGCATCTCGAAGAGGGTCCCCCACCTTTTTTTTTTTTTAATTTTTAGGATGAAAATGTAAACAAAATTGGCCTAACAAATGGACTAAAGGGGAAGATTCCAAGTTCACACTCCTTAAAATATTTGAAATTTTGGTCACAACTTACAATGAAATTTTTTTTTTATATTTTGGAGATTAAAAAGGAATCTCAACCATTCTAGATTAGAATTTAGAATCACAACAAAACAACAAAAACAAAACTGAAATTATCAAATATGGGATATAGTTAATATTCCACTTCAATCCCAACCACTCTTACCAACTAGAACTTTTGGAGGTAAAGCGAATTTAGGACTAAAAACCAAAAACAAAAACAAAAGGCTAGCCAAATGACAAAACATGTAGTACCTGGTTTCTTGCGTGTTTCCGAAGAGTACCAGATTCCCCGGGGCAAGAAAACACCAGTTCCACTCCCACATAATGGTCCTTTTTTTGAATCGGACCCACCCATGCAAAACTCCCCCATACCCGACCCGACTTGCTGGTGGTGACTATGAGCCTGACTACTCCATGGGTTTGCCTGAGCCTGAGCCTGACCTCTTCCTCCATTACCAAACCCATTACAAAATCTAGCTTTCTTCTGAAACTGTTGGGGCTGTTCTATTTGCTCTGAAGCTTTAGCTTGTTGCTTCATAACACGCTCTTGTTGCAACCTATAGAACTACATATAAGAAACAATACCAAACAAAAAAAAAATTACATTAATTCTTGGAAAAACAAGAACCCAAAAAGAAAGGAATAATAACTAAAAAGTTTAAGATTTATTATTATTATTATTATTATTACTTCAATAGCACGAACTTGATAGTCAGTGAGAGGTTGAGCCTGTGCTTGGTTCGAGCTAAACCCAACATTTGGCTTCAATGGTGTGCTCCGAGCCCCTTGAACATGTTGGTGTTTTTTAGGCTTTTCGTAATCATCAAGGTGCATCTTCTCCAACTTGCCAACGACGTCGTAACTGCTATCCCAAAAAGGGTCCTTTTCAAACTCTGGTGTGGGTGGTGGAGATGGTTCCTGAGAAGTACCATCTGTGCTTCCTTGATTCGAACCCAGTGGTGACCAGAACGTTGATTCTGGCGAACTAGTCAAACCCCATGTCTAAAACACCACAATAAACCACGAACTGATCAGTGCTTGCTAGGCCTTATTAGAAACAAGAAGAAAAACAAAAGACAAAATCTTTACCCAAAAAATGAAATACCTTTTCAAAATTTTCAAAGCTTTGGTGGGAGTTTTTGTGTTTGTTCTTGTCATCGTCTTGAAGCATGTACTGGGCCATCTGGCGAGTTAACTCAGCAATGTAATCCTCGTCCTTGTCACTGTCCGTCTCGGCAGAACCGAGTTCCGACTCACCAGGGGAACTGAAAGCCGATTCAGTAGTAGCCCGAGAAGGAGGTTCCCAGGGCTTATTATAATAGCAACTCGAGTCTTTGCGAAGGTTGAAAGGTTTGAGAGACTCAGGAACTAGAAGAATATCTTCCTCATCACTGAGTAACTGAGAGGGAAGCAGTAACTTCGAGCTGAATAGGTCAACAGCCATGGCCTAGCTAGTTTTGTAATTGCCACGGTAATGATAAGAAAAAGTCAGGTGGGGCTTGGAATTTGCTTGGGATTGTGGTGGTTGTTGGAAGTAAATATGTATATATACTATGTCAGAGCGTGAGAGTGACTGAAGAGAGTCGAGAAACACTGTGATAGGCCTATCAGAAGGCACTGTTCAATAGTTTATAGTACCATATATTTAATAGGTGTTTCGGTTAATCGCAGAGCTATATATAAGCAAACCAGTAAGTATAGGAGGTTAAGAAGGGACACGCACACAGTGAGAGAAAGAGAGAGAGAGAGCCCAATAAAGATAGATAAGACGTAAATGAATTTGGGATTGCCGTATAAAGATAGGTAGGGTGGGTTGGGTTCGGGTTGGGGTTGGGTCCCACATTCCCCGAGTCTCTGAAAGGTTGGGTCTGTTCTTCCTCAGAGTTCGGCTTTAGTGGTTGGACCGTACATTCAGCCAGCTGTACAATTCACCTGCCATTTGTTAGATTTTTTTTTTCTTTTAAAATGTTGTATTTAAAAATACAGTTTCACATTTAATTCTAAAAAAAATAAAATGTTTTAAAGTTAAATAATGTTATCTTTTAAAAAAATAAATAATGTAATAGATTATTCTCTAAAATTTTATTAGTTTTAAGTTAAATTGCCGTCAAGAATTTTGTTACTCAATTTTTATTTTTTTAAAATATATTTTTAATAGAAATATTTAATATTCAAATTATTTCTTTTAAATTATTTAAATATCAATAATTTTTTTTTTGAATGTTGATAAATCTTATCAACTAAAATAATCAAATCCAAAATCAAACTTCAAAAAAAAAAATTCAAGATTTAATTTTAAATTATTTAAATATCAACAAAATTTTTTTTGAATGTTGAACTTTTAAAATCTTATTAATTTAAAAAATCCAATCCAAAATCTTATCAATTAAAATAATCAAATCCAAAATCAAACTTTAAAAAAAAAAAAAGATTTAATTTAGAACAAACAAAATTTTAAGATTTTAATAAATTATGTATTTAAATTAATTTATTTTCATAAATTTATTTTGTTTATTGTTTAAAAATATAATTATACTTTAAAAACCATATATTCCCTCTTAGAATAAAAATAAGCAAACCAATCGGATCTAAATGTTACAATTTTAAGTTTAAATATTTAGTTTGAAAATTTTGAAAATATAAATTTTAATTTAAAAATATCATTAAAAATATAATTTTTTTCTCAAAAAAAAAAAAACCATAGTTTATGTATAAGGTCCTGAGTCATTATGCAAATGACCTCAAATGGGCACACTTGATCTTAGCCATCAGGCCTAAAAGAGGTATACTACAAACGGCCAGTCGGCCGCACACCCACAAAAAAAAAATAAATAAATAAATAGAGCAGCAAGGTCGTACTTTTTGTCAAAGTAGGTGGTACACATTATAGGGTGCAAAATGGTTTTCGGGTATATCCTAAAGTTCCAATCAAACCAAATAATGGACTGAGCGAGTGTTTGAATAACTTCAAACTCAATTTATTTTCCCTATTAAATTATTTATAACTTTTTTTTTTTAATTTAGGTAAAATAATTTAATGAAAACGAGTTATCATCCTAAACAGACCAATCAAATAATTTGGATTTGATTTCCAAATTAGAGTATGGTTTACTTATTCAGTCCAAACTAACTAAAAACGCAAGTGCATAACGAAATTTGTTAGTTTAAGTTGTCAAAGAAATGTACTCTTAGCTAATTTCTTAGTTTTTAATGATAATTAGTGTGTAACTCTATGCATATATACAGGTATAATAAAAAACAATCATAATTACACGGTTAAAATACAATTTTTTTTAAAAGAAATTGAAATTATACATAGTATTAGCTTACACACTTTTTAAAACATAGATTTCTAAAATGTATAATGATTTATCATTGTGTGTGTATGTGTGTGTGAGATTTAGAATTTAATTAAATTTAGACTGTTCGATTTTTGCACCCAATAATTCACTTATCACAAAAATTAAAAATAATATCGATACATAACGCAAAATTGGACTCTAATTTAAATCCAATTTAGAATCTAATTGGATTTGGATTCTTTGATTTTTACAATCAATAATTCATTTTGCACAAAAATAAAAAATTAAATGAGAAACATGGCATATAATTGGATTCCAATTAAAATTCAAATTATATTTAGGATATTGTTACCTAAAAATATGTTTTGAAAAACTCGAAAATTTGATGACATTGTATTGAAACGAGATATCAAATGTATTTTTAAGAAACTGAAAGTAAAAAGAGACCCATAGAACCAAATAAAATTGACTGGGACCAAAACATTGGGGTCTATGGCATACATAAGAGACAGTCCTATTCATTTTCATAATCAGTCTCACCTTGTGTGAATGAGATTCAGTCCCAAGTCCAACTCCGAAGTATCTCATTTGATAACGATAAAGTTTTACCAATCATACTAATTTTAAGATTTGTTTATAGCATTAACTGTTTGATTTACTTAATTAGTCCCTTGAGACAACGAAAAGATATATTACAAATAAAACAGCCAAAACAAAAGAGGGGCACTTTGACACTTTACAGGAAAAATATCTTTCTTAATAACTAAGTAATTAGGTACTCTTGGAATATAGTAATATAGTATTTACTCGCTCATATTTATAATAGATCTCACTAATTAAATTTGAGGTAGAATCCACCATAAATGTGAGATGAAAGAGCACTATATTACAATACTTTGTGTTTACCTTCTTCTTCTTCTTCTTCTTCTTCTTCTTTTTTTTTTTTTTTTTTTTTTTTTTTTTTTGAAGATACTTCAGATTTATCTAATAATTTTCCCTTGTTCACTTTCCATGCATTGTAGTTACAAGCATGAGTAATTGTTAGGTACTCTCTGAGAAAAATAACATAATATATACTCTCTCTTTTTATATTCATGATAAATCTTATTAATTAAATTCATGATGATAACAAAAAAATTTATTAATCAAGTTGTTAGGTTCTAAAGATTTAGAAATTTATGTATTTAGAACTCTAATTTGTATTGTTGGCAAACCATGATCAAAACAGGTTGTTTAGTCTTGTTTAGGCTTGCTCAAAGTATGTTTATTTGTAAAACTGGAATCGAGTGAGTGCAGATTTATTGGACTAAATCTGTAAGGCTCGATCGATCGAAAATTAGACTCGATCGATCGAACCACGTACAGATTTATTTTTCTGCAGAGTTCCAGTTCAGCCCAAACTCTATTTAAACGTCTTGGGGTTCAAGTAAAACACTTCTATATATAAGGAAAACCCTAGAACGTTTTTGGGACTTTTGAGAGAGAGATTAGAGTGCCTCTTGTGCCTCCTTTTATTTTTAGGGTTTTGTACCCAAACCTCTCTAAGTCTTTGTTGCTCATATTTGCGGTTTATGTGAATCTCTTGTGAGATCCTTGAGGAGATTTCCTTCACATAAACTTAGGGTTTTTAAGGTAGAGATTATTTCAACATCTTGATGATCAACAAGGTTGCTACCATTGGAGATTAAAAGAAAAGCAAGCGGGGAGCTTGTAGCTGATTGAAGAATTTAAGAAAGAAGTAGTCCGTGGTTTCGGAGCCTGCGCGTGGTCGTGTCAAGAAGTTTTACTGGTGGGTAGCATTAGGAAGTCGAGCGGGGAGCTTGTAGTCCTTCTGTAAGAACTTCAATTCTTTCATAGTGAATTCTGTTATGCCTTGAGGATCGGTGGGTCAAATCCTCCCCAGGTTTTTACCGAGTGGTTTCCTGGGTGATCATATCTTGTGTTATTTATTATTCCGCTGCTTTATATCTTGATATGATTATTTGATTGCTTTAACCTAGAATTGCATAATTTGACTAAGTAACAACTTGGCTAATTAATCTAGGCTAAGCAATCTGTGTGTTTAAGGGGTCTAAATTTCCAACACAAGTTAAACTACTTTGTAACTCATGTGATGCATGAGAATTTTTAATATAATTAGGGATTAAAAAAAAAATGTCGTGCTCTACTAAATACATCCTATGCTACTCCGCCTCGAGTGGATTTTCTCCACCCCATAAAGGTGATGGGGTGGGGATGGGTTTTGCACATCCTATCCCGAATGTATATGCTAAAAATTTTACTCGATATATATTTAAATTAATCATACATATTTAATATTCATTACACATATCCTAGTAATAATTTAAAAAAAAAAAAATACACTATTGCCATCTCTAAAATACTTGTCTCTCATTCTCTCTTAGTACTCTTGGGGTCACCATTTCCCATATGTTTTATCTTCATCTCATCAATATTGGAACTATCTCATTAGGATTAGTTAAACATCTCCAACTCGCCAAACTCTTACCTCTCACAGTTATTCCCCACCTCGAAGAAAAGATAGCATGGGGACGAAACATGTATGAGTTGATCCCACCCAACCTCGTTGTTATTCATGAACATAATTTGATTTCTTTTCTCTTTCATTTTAGTTGTCTAAATATGAAATATGATATTTATGGTAGTTATTAATAGTAATTTATTATGATTATATTTGTTAGTGGAACTATATATTCTAAAATTAGGCATTTATTATAATTTTGTTTGTATATAGAACTATATATTTTAGAATTTAAAGAAAATATGACACCCCAAGATTCGATTGAATGATTTAAATGTAAAATTGTATTTAAATTTAATTATATGTATATATATTAAAATAATGAAGTATAAAATTGTGAGACCAAAATTTAAGTCACATAAATTATAAGGTAAACTAAAAGTTAAACTGCTTTGAGTTTATATATACTATAAATGACACCCATAATTTTTATCAATACTTTGATAATTAGGGAAGAGGGTATTTAAAGTTTCAATGTGTCCATTGAAAATACTGATGCTAAAAAAATGTTAATTAAGCTATAAGACACTTGAGATATAAATGATATCTTTAGTAAGATTTTTTTTCCTTTTCTTTGTGGATGACATACTAAGATTTGTTAATTACATGAGCCATATGATTGACACTTTGACACTTTAGGGGAGAAGAAATATCTATCTTTGTTTTGTTCACTTGCCATGACTATGAGCTTTGCAAGCTTTTCGTTAATGTAAAACCGGCGGTAGTGGACTACTAGCTACCAAGGTTTTTCCTACATTTTATTAGCCATTCATAGTCAACAAAGTCTGCAGATTTAATCTTGGAATCGGTGAGGACTGAATGAGTGACCCAATGAGTGAAACAAAAACATCTTAATATTTGAAATTTGATCGCAACAAAAACTTCGGGGCCAAACTTAATTAAAAAATATGGAATAGATAATGACAAAAACTGTGCAATTTGCCACTGTCATTGGAGTGGAGTGAGGGTTTAAATTATGGGACCTAGAAGATGATTGAGTGTATATTGGTGATGTTTGATTGTAAAGCCGAAAAAGAAAGCAAATAATATGAAATAAGAGTTAGTGTGTCCCTTCATTGGGTCTTCCCATTCTCAAAGAATCTACTCACATTTTAAAATTTACTTTGTCTAAACAACCATGCAAAGTGGTTCATTTTATTTTCAGTTCTACTTGCATGGATAATCAAGTTTTGAGTAAATCTTTATGGGACGCCGCTCACTGACCATTTACCAATAGTTTAATGGTGAATTATATTTTATAATCCAAAAAATATTTATTTAAATTTTAAACCTAAATATGTCTAATGAACCTTGCGAAAAGTCGATGCATGTAAATCTCGTAAAGTCACTTTAGATATTTTTGTATTATTATTAGGGTACCTAAAGTCATATTCTCTCTCTCTCTCTCTCTCTCTCTCATTTGTTTTCACATAACCTTAAGCTATCTCCAATTATAAACCCCTCTATAGCACCTCTCGTTCTCTATCAAGTGAACCTTTGCTTCAGTCAATTATCTCATAATCTCTCCAGCTGTTTGATTATTGCTTTCAATTCTTTTGAGGCTTAACTTTAAACTCTCTCCTTTCTGCTCCTAAAATATAACAAATCCATGATCTTTTTATTTTTTATTTTTAGTGTGGGTACATTTAAGTTAATTTTTCCAATATAACGAATTCGTATAAATTTATTGCAAGAGTAATTTTTTTTATTTGTGACAATTGATAGTATAAAGGCAAACAAATATATCTACTCAAATCAAATCTAAAATAAATTATCTACATAGATGAAAAATACCTCCATAATACTCTTTCATACTAATGAAAACCTACTTTCCATCAATAATAAAATTAAATTAAATTTTAAAATTTCCGATCATTATTTTCAATGAATATATTAAATATTAAATATAACGTGATTTTGTCTATTTTTCTTTCACATGTAATACAAATATCATTGACAAAATTATTTTTTTTCCTAGACTTTATGGAGTTTGTATATCATCCCCAAAATTTTGAAAATACGTTAGTTTATGTCTTTTTGTCCATACCAAAAAATATTATCCTATCAATTTATTTTTAAAGAAAAGGGCATAATTGAGTGTATTGGCACCAATCAGGCAATCATATATGTTAGGTTTAAAGATGTGACATGTGAAAATTGGGTTGTATTAATAAAGTTATGTTAAGGTTAATTTTGGGTAAAAAACTGCTCAAATATGACAAAGTTTCAATCTATTCAAAGACAAAAATAAAAAATAAAATTGATGATCTTTTACCCCCATATCATTTGAACCCTAACAAGCTTCTAAGTCAAGCTCGATTCATTGGAAAGTAAACATGCGAAGCTTCAAAACGGAAAAAAGTTTGATCCAATTTGGATTTAAAATGAGAGAAATATGACCATTTCAAGATGTCACAATTATGCTACATCTGAAAAAACTTGCTTGAGCAATAAGAAATTTAGATTGAGAAAAAATGCAGCGGTTTGAAATCCGATTTTTATTTGAAAAAGAATTAGTTCTTATTTTTAAACTTGCTTTGTGCACCTATATATATAAAGCACCTTATGCACAACTTTTAAAAGCAAAAGCAGACTATACCAGAGATAAAAATATCTAATTTTGTTTATTTCTTCATAAGCCTAAATGACGAAAAATCATCATTCTGCTTAGAGAAAAAAACAAGAAAAACTTGTTGGATAAAATATATAAAAACAATAGCTCGCCAATAGAGTAGCAAATGGAGAAATAGGGTTGCAACTCGTGTAAAGAGAGAGCACACAAGGAAAACATGCTAAATCAGAGAATAATGATAGTTCAAATCTTGGATAATGCCTGAAATCGAGACACATGTCATTAAAATGCAAGGAAAAGGTTCCACTGAAGAGATGAAACTATATATTGATAATTGTCAGTAATTGTAGGTAAACTCCATAGACCTCAAATATAAACAGATGACCTGTTTCTCATGTTGAACACACAACTCTCCTATTACACACTACTTTACAAAGATGTCTCTACACATATTGTTTTTTATTTTAGTTTGTAGGATCCTTATGTTAAGTTCATGCAAATAAGTTGATTATTGTAATTGTTACTTTTGAAATCTTTTAGGAGATTGGGCCCCGCAGTGATTTGTTATCGAGGTCTAATCTTGTCTGAGGTCCGGTCTAGAGAGTACCTCAGTAATGCCTTGAGAAGTATCATTGCTAACTAATATTCGGCGTCTATTGTAAGTCCCAAAGCCTAGAATCTCCGTTTCCAGAGTGGGACCCAGGTCTATCAAGAATAATCCTAAAGAGCCCCAGCTACATGAAAAATACTAAAATTAATCATTTCTAATTCACTAGGGAAAGGCTATAAATAGGGAAAGAAGGGAAAGAAGAGGGGGTTAGACACTGAAGAGTACAAAACCAGAGCATTACAAACCGAGAGTAGAAAGAGAGAGAAACCGAGAACATCTGGTGATAAGGGGAAGGTAGACGAGTGATTCATTAACATTGACTACATTTCTTAGGAACTTCCCATTATCTGATACACATACACCATAACAAATAAATTGTGAGCCCAATAAGGGAGTTAGCCCATTAACCAACAATTTGACTCACATGGTTAGTTTGGAATCATTTAACTTTCTCACAAACTTGTAGTCCTATTAATCCTTTAAATTGTAACCTTTTTATACATCATTGATAATTTTTACTCAACATCCTCATCAATAATTGGCACAGCATAGTTAAGTAGTCTTTAGAATCGATACTTAAGGTCATCAATACACTTGCAATCACACCGATATGTGAAAATAAAAATCATCTCAAACAAACCCATTGTATGTCCCCTACACCATGAGCTCTAAACTGTTCTTGAAACCACACAAAACTTTTTCTAGCAAGTTCACAACAACAAATCAATAAGGAAGTTCTTTGAATTGGCAGAGGTCTTCATTTACGTGGACAAGGAGTTCGTGGATGAAAATTTTTTTAGGGAGATTCCAAAATTTCTGGGGCTTGTGCAGCTTAAAAGGCAAGCATAACATTTGCTGAGGTTATAATAGAGTATCTAGTTGCACAAGCGTTTTGTAAGTAGATCGTTGTAAGTTGTAAGTGCTTTTCCAATATTGAATTTTTACACGACTGTTTGGGACTATCTGGCCTTTTGCCCTTAATTTTTTTTTTATTTAGCAATTTGCCCCTGTTTGCAAACTATATAGGAATATGCCCCTGTTTCGATACTCGATAATCTTAAAATCGAGTTTCTACGAAATACTCGATCTATAGAAAATCGAGTTATGCCCGATTAAACTTAAAAAAAAAAAAAAAAAAAAAAAAATGGAACTCGAATATATGAAAATCGAGTTCCATGAAAAAAAAAATTATAATTGGGAGCCCTATAGTGGCGTTTTTATGCCCTATAGTGACGTTTTAAAGCCCTATAGCGGCGTTTTCCTGCAAAATTTTTATAAGTGGATCACGCCATAGTGGTCCAAGCACCCTATAGTGGCGTTTTTAAGCCCTATGGTGACGTTTTAAATCCCTATAGCGGCGTTTTTATGAAAAAATTTCTTATAAGTGTGATTTTTCTTGCAAATTTTTTTTACAAGTGTGATACCATTTAGGAAGCCCTATAGTGGCGTTTTTAAGCCTTATAGTGACGTTTTAATGCTCTATAGCGGCGTTTTCCTGCAAAAATTTTTTGTAAGTGTGATTACCCCCATCAGTGAGTCCTATAGTGGCGTTTTTAAGCCCTATAGTGGCGTTTTTAAACTCGATTTCCCTAAAATCGAGTTCCATGCTCTTTTTTTTTTTTTTTTTTTAAATTTGATCGGGCATAACTCGATTTTCTATAGATCGAGTATTTCATAGAAACTCGATTTTAAGATTATCGAGTATTGAAACAGGGGCATATTCCTATATAGTTTGCAAACAAGGGCAAATTGCTAAATTAAAAAAAAATTAAGGGCAAAAGCCCAGATAGTCCCAACTGTTTGTGTCTTCAGAGTGGGTTTTTCTTTGAAGAGATTCTTCATTACTTTTTTCGCTTCATAGTCAAATTTGTGCATTTGCTTTTGTTTTTATTATTGTCTTAGATTTGGTATTTGATAGATGTGGTTAATGTTGTAAAAATGAACGGAGTTCAAAATACCAAAATTAATTGTGAAATTACTATGGGCTTAAGAAATAATAAGAATGAAGAGAACTTGAAAAATAGATAGCCATAACCACAGCCACACACAAAAGAGAACACAAAATATTTATATGGTCTAGCCTTTACCTACGCCCCCGAGCAATGACAAATAAAACTTTTCACTAACAAATTGGGATAATACAAAGATAATATAGAGACACTCTCACATAACCTAAAACTCCAATACACCCAAAATATTTCTCCCTCACAAATATAAATACTAGGGACTACAACTAAAACAAAAAGAAATTTTGCTCTACTCCACATTACACTTAAAGAGATTTCTCTTTTAACTAAAACCAACAAACTAAAGCCAACTACAAATTGCAGCACAAAGAGCACTCTCACAAAATAACTGTGGTGCAAACACAAATTCAAAGTTTCTCCCTATGTAGGAAGACCATTGAACCGAAACCACCAAAACTTTTGTAGCGTGTCTATTTAGAAGACAAAAATAACAATTTCCATTTGGACATTTTTTGGTAGATAAAGAGTACTTTTCTTGGTGGATAAGGAATATAATTCCTTATTGAGCAAGGAAAAATTTTTACTTTCACACCAAGAAAAACAAAACCAAATCAAATTAGGAATTTGAAGCAATATTTAACCATTAATATACCTTTTTGTGTATGAAATTTCTAATAACTTAACTTGTTGATTTAATTTATTTATTTTGCTGCATATCGCTTGGGATAAATTTAAGATTTTTTAAATTGAATTAAAGCAATTTATAACACGTGGGGATTTAAATTGAATTTTTAAACAAAAACTATATGTTGTCCTTTAATGTTTGGGGTTGTTTTCACTTCTACCCTTTATATTTCAAAATGTTTATTTTGGCGCTTTATATTTGATTTCATTTTCATATTAGCTATTTATGTTTTAAAAAATTTATTTTGAACCTTCATGAAAATGAAAATTTTAAAACATAAAAAATTTAAATAGAAAACTAAATAAAAAATAAATTGTCAAAATGAAAACAATCTCAAATTCTAAATATCAAAAGTCTACTTTAGTCAATTTTTTAATAGAGTGACACCCCACCTTTGTTTAACCTCCATCAATACTTTCTCTTGTGGAATGTGATAGTATATATTCAGGTTTATCATATGTCTTCGACATATAATGATCGAAGAGGACCCTACGTTACTTTCTAAGTAACAGATTGTTTTTTTACTAAGTATTCATGAATATTATTGCAAAAAAACAAAAAGGGACTTGTCTCCGTCTCCAAAATCCTCTACAAGCAGCTCGCTTGGGACGTCTGAGATGGGTATAGTTCAGACCTTGTTACAAAATAAGGCTTATTTCATTCAGCTGTCTGTTTACAAGTTTAGCATGCCAAGAGTAGCAATTAGAGGAAAGAGTTTTGGTATCTACTACATTTGCTCCGATACATAACCGATTCATATTATTAGAATATTATTAGAGGGTAAGCCCAATAGACTTAGGCCCATAGTTATAAGTGACTTGTACATCACAATTTGTCTACCGATATATATAAATATTAGTCGCTAACTCGTGCGATGCACAGGAAAATTTTTAGTTTATATTGAATATTTATTTATGGTAGTTTAAAATATTATTTCAAATCATCATTTCATTTTATTTTGGTTGGAATAACTTATATAATTAACTGAAATGCTTACAAATAAGAGATGACATTAATAATATACTATATATAGTTAGTTATAATTCAAGATATCATTCAAATATGACAATTTTTTTTGTTTTAAAAAAAGAACAATATTAATTCATTGAACACAAAATACTATATTTTCCAATAGATATTACAACTTTAAAAATAAAACATAAGTAGTTATTTTTAATGGACTAGGGTAATAGTACAAATTTTAAAATTTTTTGGAGTAACACTGTAGTAAAAATGCCGAAAGGAAGCCAGGAATTCTACTGAAAAATGCCACAAATACATTTGGGTGTTTTTTTTTTTTTTTTTTTTTTTTTGAGCAGGTACATCACTGTTTAGTAGAAGAACCAACTACGAAGTAGTCTAACATCATTAAGGAAGGATGTGGCCAATGCTTAAATTGGTAGGTCCAGCTGACTTTACTTCATCTACTGGACTTTTAAATTTACACTCTACCTCAACTGCTTGAAGCCCCAAATCCATAGAGGCCATGTACACCTTTCAACAGGCTATCTAGACTGATTATTTCTCTAAGCTTCCATATATTCCATAGCAAGTGTACAGGTTGTTTGCACCAAATCCACTACTAACTTCAGAGTTTCATCCACATGCCTTTGGTTCCAATTTGACCATAATAGCCAACCTCCACCACAACTAATACAATCAACTGGATTGGTTAAAACAATATATCAAATACTGGGAATATAAAAATACAAAACTTGGTATTATGTATATGATATCATCGAAAGATTTAAATATCATTGCAAGCTTCCTGAATTCCACCCATCACAAAAGCCATGGCTTACATCAAATTGGCCTTTGAAAAAGCCGACCCTTTACATCACACAAAAAATGACATTGAGAAAGTAAGGCCAACAAATATATCTCACCCTGATTAAATCAACAACACATCATCACATTCCCTACTTATCTTCCTCCTTACCACTCTCCATGTATTATGACTTCTAGAACAACAACAAAAAATCACTTACAAATTTTTTCAAATAGCTTGTGTACGTGTAAGAAAAACAACACTTAATGAAAAGAGAGCACCATGTTGCAGCAACACCAGCATCAATATAACCAAGGGTTGTTTTTTCTCTGAAGGCTTGTGCAAGCTCCTTTGTGCCAAAAAATTGAAAACATAAAATGAGGTTTTTGTAGGTACCTATGTATTTTTGATACGCAAAAACAGGCAAGTTTGGTTATGAAGTTAAAAGATTTCATGTACATACTCCAATTAAAAGGTACTATGACACCACATACACAAGCAAGTTTAGTTATGAAGTCAAAAGATTAGAAATCTGTAATATGCCTTTTGATTTTGCATAATGATAGAGGTATTCATTAAAGTTTGCTATTTGTTAAGTCTCTCTCAACTATCTCTTTGAATCTCTACCTCAAATTTATAATATCTAATACCATGCCCATCTTGCATAATCATATGTAACTCTCAAACAACTATACTAACAAACCCCAACATTAAAAAAAAAATTCCCACAGAATCCAAAATAGCAGCAGCCCCAACATAACATTTCGTAGGCTATCATATAAGAAGACGACAATAACACTATAAATCAAACCATAGCCTTTTGTAATTTCTTGTAGCTAAATTCTTTTAAACAAAGAACCAAAGGCATATTAAAAATGAATCTGAGAACAAACACCTGAGCATTCCAAACATGTTCAAGAAATACCACAAATGAATTGGCGAAGAAGAATCAGAGAACAAACACCTGAGCATCTATCAAAAACATGTTCAGCAATCCCAAACAACTATACTAACCAACCCCAACCTTCAAAACAAAATTCCCACGGAATCCAAAATAGCGGCAACCCCAACATAACATTCCATAGGCTATCATATAAGAAGAGCCAGAGATTATAATAATTTATAAAAAGGGAAAACCAATGTAAATGAAGACAACAATAACACTATATATCAAACCAAAACAAACCCAGAATTGAAATCAAATAAAAGAATCCCAGGAAACCAAAAATCCAATAAAAATTGCATAACCAAAAAAGGGAAAAAGAAAATCCAAACCAATGTAAAATGAAGATGAGAAAAACACTATATATCAACTAAAACAAACCCCAAAATTAAAACCAAATAGAAGAATCCCAAGAAACCAAAAATCCAATAAAATTTGCGTACAAAAAAAAGGAAAAAGAAAATCTAATTACAAAAATTTCATGATTCTTCTTTGTCATAGATTTGACAACAAAGGAAGAAGGAGATGGAAATCTGCAAAAAAAAAAAAAAAAAAAAAAAAAAAAAAAAAAAAACTTAAATCCAAAGCAACCCACAGCCACAAACTAACAAAATTACATGAAAAATTAAAGCGAATAGAGAGAGAGCAATATATAGAAATTAAGGAGAGTTAAAAACATGTTTAATTACCTCAAAATAATTTGCCGACATAGAATATGATGGGCTAAATTGAGCGACGATGGAGAGGCAAAGAGAAATCGATACAGTGGCGGTGATCCATGGTGGCAGCAGTGGCGGGAGGATCTGAGTTTTGGCGTGCCAGCGTATATGAGAAAACAGAGAGGTTGTGGGGTTTAGACATGTATTAGAGTTCTAAATTGATGATTCTAATATAATATAACAATAAAACGTTAAAAAAGAAAAATGAAAAAAGAGGTGACATGAAGGCTGATGGGGGAGTTGTATTTGTATACTGTTGGGAGAGTTAAATTGATAAATTATAATATATAAAAAGTTAAAAAGATTTTTTTTTTTTTTTAAAGGTGACGTGGAAAATTGTAGAGCTAGTAAAAGCTTCGGTTTTATATATATATAGATAAGGTTGACCCTTGTACTTTATTACCAATGGCAGCACCACATTGACTTGAGAGGGTTCAATTGAACCCCTGACTTGGACAATATATATATATATATATAATTTTATAAATTTTTGGTTATGACCAACCTAAAATAAAAATTTGAACCTCGTAAAAGAAGCCCAATAACAAACCAATTTAACACCAATCTTTATCTTGACATTTTTGAACAAAAAGAAAAAAATCCAACAACAAACCAATTTGATTTAAAATTTGGAAATAAAAAATGAAAAACATAGCAAGCCAAACAACAAATCTCAGAAAAAGATAATTAAGCAAGCAGTAAAGTGTAAACACTAAAAAACAATTAGGTGTGAGGTAGTGGAAGTGAGGTGTGGGATAGTGGGGAGTGAAGACAATTTTTTTTTTTTTTAATGATTGTATTGTTGTGTTAAACTTTTAATAGAGTAATGCAAAAGACACAACAAAAATTATTCTTAATGAATTACAAAGACCAATAAATTTTTTTTTTTTTTTTTTTTTGAGAAGATTATAAGTTTTCAAAGTTGAGTTGAATTGTTAAATAAAAGAATTGAAAAGAGTAAAGATAAAAACTAATAAATAATAATAAACTAAAGTATTTTTAGCAACATTAATTAAAGCTCGCTTAACAACAATAATTAATAACTTTATTATAGTACTTTATAGTAATGATTTGCAAGCTTTAATCTTAGTAATAATAATTAATATTTTCCTTATACTAAGAAAAAATATGTCCGATAAACTTATAATTTATCCTTTATATTGACTTGAAAAATCTTCATTTAGATAATAAGTTATGACTTACGAAAACTGTCTATCTTATTATCTAAATGATCAAATAAGAAAATATTATTTCCAAAGTTAATCACCCTCATCAATACGAATTCAATGAATCCCTTAAAATATATTCCTAGAGCCACTTTTATTACATACAGAGACTTTAGACTTTGACACATGCTATGATAATGATACTAAGGACAACAATATACAGTAAAAGTTTCCCCCAAATAGGATGCTATATGTATAATATATATGCGAGACAAGGATTGTTCATTTGTGTCAAGCCTCCTAAGGAAACATGTTCGGAACCTTGTTATCCCTATTTTACACAGGTTCTAAGTTGTTACAGAATTGATTATCTAACCAAGACGATAGAAAGTTCAAATTTCATCAGAATTATGCTCTGTATATCAAATGCTAACATTTAGAGTTTATTAATTTCATTATAGATTTATAGCCCAAGATATGCACTTGGAATGAAATAAAACTTAAATAAATAACCGTGCATGTATTTCTTTCCCTGTGCTGAGGTGTGATTAATTAACAAGGTATAAACAATAAAGTATAAACTATTGGCTATTTTTGTACCAAAAAAAAAATATATTGATTATTTTATTATAAAAATAAAACTAATGATTATTTTGATCGACTGAAGGAACAGCATCGTGTTGCAGTTTTCCCTGCTTCTCCTGTGTATTGTGTTTTGTGTGTTAAAAAAAAAAAAAAAAAAAAAAAGAAGAAGAAGAAGAAGAAGAAGAAGAAGAAGATTGCATTGATATTTTTCTTTGGTTAATGAATCTTTCCCTTTTGACAGGTAAAGTACTGTTTTTTTCTTTTTTTGAGAATTTCGACCATCTTTTTTTAATGATAGTTTTTTAGTATCATATTAAGATACTAATCAATTTTTAGTATAGACTCAAATATTTTATAATTATAACGTATTACTTAGGTGTTCTGTTTAATTTTTCGGTCAAAGATGGAAACCAACATCAACATGAACATTCATTTTAAAATATCTGTAAGTTTCACTTAACTCAACTGATAAAATCTCTAACGATTGAATAAGATACAGTAACATAAACTAAAACTCTAAAAAAAAAAAAAAAAAAATCTTGAAATATCTAGCTTTCGGTGTTACCATAAACAATTTAGCTTTAATTATTTATGTCTTTTAGCGAAAAATTAAAAATTCAAAAAAATAGTGGGTCAACACAATTATTTGCGTAGGTTAGAAGTTCAGCTAATAGTGGACCAGTATTTGTTTTTAGCTAATAGTCTACGCAGATAGTGGACCAAAGGAATGGAGTGGTTGATGAGAGTTAAGTTTAGCTATTTAATCAGTACATAGTAGGCTCTCAATAACTACAGTGGGAGATAAGGATCCCTTTGGGGGATAAGGATTACAACCCATCCAAAAAAGGGTTACAATTAAACACTTTCTCGTGAGCTTTTATGAATTGTCCTTTAATGGTTAATCCTTATCGACGTCTGTTTATGAGTGCAACATCAACATGAAGGGTTTCACAAGTATATTTTAATTTTTATCCTTCAAATCTTTAAATTGAGTCTCACCCTAATCTAAATAGTAAATACACCCTGTTGAATATTAGCTTTGATACCATGTTAAATGGATAATATTATCAAACGCAATGTGTTATACCATATTGTGTATGCTAGAGTAGATGCGGAAGAGGAAGCATAGAATAGGAACATCAAGAACACGAGGGTTACGTGGTTCAGCCTTGACGGCCTATATCCACGGAGGAATCCCTTAAGGGCTACATCTTTATTGTATAAGTGTGTAGTACAATAACCTGTGTTACAATGAAGCCTAACATGAGTATATATAGGCGACTAAACCCTAGACTACTAGTACAAGCAGGAATGGGCTTGGGCCTATTACATTGGGCTAATATATGTTTAATATATATCTCTAACACCCTCTCTCAAACTCAAGGCGGAAGCTCGATGAAGGCTTGAGGTTGGATAAGCATGAGAAGATCACTTGGAGATGCCTTGAAGAATGCCTTTGAAGAAACCACAATGAAGAATGTGCCAATTGACCAATTTCGGAGCTTCAAATGAAGAAACGGAGTCCAAAATTGGAATCTACGCGAAAAACTGAGCAAGATAGGCCCTTTCGAAAATTTTGACTTTTGGTCAAAGGTCAACACAAAAAGTCAAAGTCAACGGATTTGGTCAAAGTCAACGGTCAGTGCTCACGGGTCAGATCCGGGTAGTCCGGGTCGGGTCGGTCCGGGTCAACGGTCAACTAGATGACGTGGTGCTGACGAGGCGACACTGCTGACGTGGCGAGTGCATGGCTGATGACGTGGTGATGACGAGGCCTTTTGCTGACGTCATTAATGACGTCATCTTATATTTCGGCGAGTGGCTGGCGCGTGGGAGGTCCACCGGCACGTGGAGGAGAAGCCAGATACCAAATCTGCGCGTGGAGGCGCGTGCTTAATCATTTGAAAGCCAGATTTCTTCTGTAGGCAGATCGGTGGTCGACATGGCCAATAAGGCGGCGCGTGTGACTAATTAATGAGCTACAAAAGAGGAAATCGAGGCGGCGCGTAGGGAGGTTCCGGAGCTGTTGGTGGCGCGTGGCGGCGCGTGAGGCCGCCGTTGGAGGCTGTGTTCCTGGGTTTTGGTCGCGGGAGGTCGTGGATCACGTCTGTGGTGTTGGTTTCATCAGGCGAGGCTTGGATTTGCACAGATTTGAGAAGTTGAGTCACGGCTTTGCTTGAGTTTGTGGATCTTGGACACAGCACTGAGCCATGGTGGCTGCAAGATGCCATGGAGTCTAGATTCAGCAGAGAAGCATGTGTGACTTCTAATGGTGATGTGCACATTAAAATCTTCTTTGCTTGCTAGAGATTTTGTTTGATGCCAAGAATGGAGTTTGGCTCTTATACCATGTTGAATATTAGCTTTGATACCATGTTAAATGGATAATATTATCAAACGCAATGTGTTATACCATATTGTGTATGCTAGAGTAGATGCGAAAGAGGAAGCATAGAATAGGAACATCAAGAACACGAGGGTTACGTGGTTCAGCCTTGACGGCCTACATCCACGGAGGAATCCCTTAAGGGCTACATCTTTATTGTATAAGTGTGTAGTACAATAACCTGTGTTACAATGAACCCTAACATGAGTATATATAGGCGACTAAACCCTAGACTACTAGTACAAGCAGGAATGAGTTTGGGCCTATTACATTGGGCTAATATATGTTTAATATATATCTCTAACACACCCCAATTCAAATATTTAACTTTTGATTGTTCACTGCTAACGGCAAAGCATACCAAATGTTTTTTTAGTAATATTTTTTTTTATAAACATTACAAAATTGTAATTTATAGTGTCCATTCTATAATTATTACTTTTTAGCATCATGCCAAAACATTAATCAATTTGTTTATATATAATCTATAGTGATTACTTTTTATCAGCATGCCAAAACACTAATCGATTTTTTATGCAAGCAATGTTCGAATCTTAAATCTCTTATTTAACGATAAGAAATTTATCAGTTAAGCTAACATGAACAATTATTTGCTCTTATTCTTCTACTAATTAACTTTTATTCAACGATAAAAAATTTACCAGTTAAGTTAACATGAACAATTATGTGCTCTTATTCTTTTACCAATCATTTGCTCTTAACGTGAGCACTAGCGCATAAAAGTGATGAACCGATGATATATTTAATGTTTTCCTTTGTTTATGTGTTGATTATATATGTTGCAAAATTGAGCGCTCCTATTATCACCAATGAGAGTGCCCTCATGCTAGACTAATCTATATATATATATATATATATAAAAGTAGAGATCTTGTATGGAAAAATATGAGTTTTTGTCAAGTGGCGCATTCTTAGCAAAGAGAATTGAAATATTTTCAAGTGCTACATCAGATATAAGAACAAATTAAATATTAAAATTTGTTTTATTTGATTCAATATTTCAAGATTTTTTTTTAATTATAAAGTAAATATTCTTTGCATCTCTTGGTTCAATGTTTCAAGATTATTCATCCCTCACATATACACACAAAATTCTTTGCATTTTAATTGACTATTTCACCTATCGCACTTCTACTCCTTTATATATACCTACTCATATTCTCTCATGTCATCCTATGTCAAATACAACAGAACAAAAATTATTTCATTTACCTTCAATCTTTCAACGATACCTACCTAGTTTTTTTTTTTTCTTGTCTCATCTAATTATAACTCGTATGAGTTAGCTATAGCCAAGGAAGTGGGCATGCATTTTATATTAAGTAACAACGGCAATTACGATTTTGATATTAAGGTCAAACATTATAAATTTGTGGGTTTTGTAAATGATGTAATTGATTGTGAGTGTTTTGGATGTGTATTTTGTTTTAAAATTAAGGAGAAAGAGAAAGACACATTTTATATTCACTTTTATTTTACAATATTCTTCCAAAGTTGTTTTTTTATTTTTCATTACTTGAACTTAATAATTATAATGAATATGCATATACAATTTATAATTATTTCTTATTATGATGAACTCATTACTAATAAAATTTTATAATAATTATATCATAATATATATATATATATATAATTATTAAAAATAATTGTATACAAAATATTACACTATTATCCATGCGTTATACCGACAACTTCCTAGTTTATTATTAATACATGTGACGTGATACCGCAAAGGAAATAAAGTAAGAGCCTAACTAAAACGAGTCCTTCTAGCGTCACAAAAGAGGCCACAGAAAAAGCCACAACTCGCCACGCGGCGAGTTGTGGTTGGTGGAGGGGTAGTAGTGGGACACCCCCTCCACCAAACACAACTCGCCACGTGGGCGAGTTGCGGCTTTTTTTTTGTGGCACTCCAACTAAAATTCAACGGATCGCACAGAAGCATCTACTAGTTTCAACTCCTCTTTAGTGGTGCCATTTTCTCAAGCTTAGCACTGCTCTTTGTGATATAATTCTTTGTTTTTTTCTGATCTTTCTGAGATTGAACACTAAAGAAGAAGAAGAGAACATGACGAAAGATAGGAGCATAGGAGTGGCCGTGGACTTTTCAAAGGGAAGCAAACTTGCTCTGAAATGGGCCATCGATAACCTACTCGAGAAGGGTGACACTCTCTATGTCATCCACATCAAGGCCCCTCTAGGCAGGGAGTCTCGAAATCAACTTTGGTCCGCCTCTGGTTCACGTAAAGTTCTATTCTTTACTTAACTTTTTTTATTTCTTTCTATTTCTTTTGGATGATGGTTCTGATTTATTTTATATGGATTTGGTGAGCTTGGATATGCAGCTCTGATTCCATTGGTGGAGTTCCGTGAAAAGGAGATCGTAGGAAAATATGAGGTTGACCTCGATCCTGAAGTTTTGGAATTGCTTGACACTGCTTCTAGGCATAAACAGGTAAATACCCTTTTGATTCGTTTGTGTTTTCTTTGTGTTATGATTTATTGTTGTGTTTATAAATCTACTTTGTAATAGAGAGAATGAATTGGATAGAATACATTAATTGTGGAAATTAATACATGTCCATCTAACTAGTATATTGTGGATTCATATAGCCGACCCAAAATCTTGAGAATAATGCTTGGTTGTTGTTGTTGTTGTTGTTGTTATAGTCTATTTTGTGTTGTATCAAAATGATGTAGGTGACTGTCGTGGCAAAGATTTACTGGGGGGATGCAAGAGAAAAACTGTGTGGGGCAGTTGAAGATTTAAGGCTTGACTGTATAGTCATGGGTAGCAGAGGCCTTGGTAGCATCCAGAGGTATTGAAAATCTATTTTTGTATTGTGTCTATGATTTCTAAATTAGAAGGTTTAATGATTTTATATAGTCAAAACCACATTTATAGGTGAATAAATTAAGACATGATTCATAATAGTCTCGTTTTGATATTTCAATTGTTTGAATATAGGGTGCTCCTGGGTAGTGTGACCAGCTATGTTGTAGCAAATGCAAATTGCCCTGTGACTGTCATCAAGGATCAAAATCCACGTGGCAATTGAGTCTAGTTTCATGTGAACTTTGCAAGGGGCTTGATTGTTTGGAATAAGGGTGTTCTGTCTCTGTTTGCATTCGCCTGCAAAATGGGAAGATATTTAGACGGGCTCATGTTAGTAATGGTGGTTAAATTAAAGGTGTGTGAGCAGCAATTTCAACATTTGCAGTATTGAAACTTAAAAGTTAACTTCTGTCTAATTTCAGACTTTCGTATATCTGTTATTTTACTTGGTTGTATGGCTTGCAATTATTCATATCTGTGTCAATTGATTTTATGTAGAACAGTTTCATTACTTGTTAAAAATCATTTTTCAGATATGAAAGCAAAATCGTAAATTTGTGTTCATAATTCCTTCCTGGATGCACAAAGAAGGCAATTTGATGGTGCAGATTATTAAAAAGAGTATCAGATATTTAGTTTGAAAATTGTGGATAGATATTAGACTTTTTAGTTAGCTTACTAAAATTAAAGGGTGTATAAGATGAGCTATGTTCTCACTTGCTAGAAAATCTACCTCAATTCTACCTTCTAGTTGGTTAATGATCTCCATTTTGACTCCCCCAAAAAAAATGGTTTTTCTTCATTTTTTGCTGTAAACTCATTGATCAAAAGCAGGACATAGAGAATCCAATTGCGCACATAGAACCATCTGTCCTCTTCATTGAGCAACTTGACCCCTAAAATAAGACCAAGCCAAATTCACTTCAATGTCTAAGTATCTGATACTATCAACTCCCAAGAAATTCTTGTCCTTAAGCTCAATATCAAGTGCTCAATGGCCTTTTCTTGTCTGTTCTCCTTCCATAATTAAGCTACCATGCTGCCCACGTGAGCTGCAAGCCTGCAATCAAGATTCACATTATTTATGATCCCTGTTGGGCAATTTAATGAAACATGAAGAACTTGTATGCTAGCCATTTTACCTTTTTTATATGCAGTCTTAGCCTAGAAATTTGCTGCAGTTCTGTCATAGGGATCTTTGAGTTAGGATCAGATGGCACAGAATTATCAACAAATGTACAGCGTGCTTAATGAAAACTACATAGATATCCATCACCTCAAGAATTATAATAGGAAAATCTTGAATCCAACAATGCCTTCTATGCTATCATATTTTTATACAGTCTAGCCAATGAGATTTATGAGATAAAGAATGCAGAGGAAGCAACAAATGTAGTATAAGCAAAGTCACAGCCATCTCAAATCCCTTCCAAACTGAAGAATTAGTGACAATTAATAATGACAAATGAGAACCCTCGCTTATATTAATTTTAAGTGAAGAAAAGATTAGTACTCAACCCAAATAAATAAATAAGAGATTAGTCGAATAGCTTTGTGTACATAATGATTGATTCAGGTTTTTTTTTTTTTTTTTTTTTTTCAATGTCTAAATATCTGATACTATCGACTCCCAAGAAATTCTTGTCCTTAAGCTCAATTTCAAGCGCTCAATGGCCTTTTCTTGTCTGTTCTCCTTCCATGATTAAGCAACCATGCTGCCCACAAGAGTTCCAAGCCTGCAATCAAGATTCACATTATTTGTGCTCCCTGTTGAACAATTTAATGAAACATGAAGAACTTGTATGCTAGCCATTTTACCTTTTCATATGCAGTCTTAGCTTCAGATATTTGGTGATTAATCTGTGACATATGTGAATGATTGTTGAGTTAGACTCAGATGTGGTTGAGACGTCCACAGCGTATACATAATTATAAATTTATTGATAGAAGCGGCTTAAACTAAGATAAACTAAAGGTTGCTTGTATTATCAAGTATTTGATGACATGTGGAACTTGGCCTGTGACCATCATCAAGAATATGGGCATCCGAATTTTTACTAAAAATAATTTTTTTTTATTCCCAATAATAGTACATTAGGTTGGGCCTACAATAGGTCTATGCTTCTTGGACCATAATATCTCTAATAAGAAAAAAAAAATTATACTTCATTTCTTCTCTTTGCCTCTGCCTGTTTTTTAGAGAGGCAAACTATACAAAATTATAATTAGAGGTTTTTATTTAATTTCTCATATTTTAATTTTGTTGACTTATTTATTTTGGTATTTTGAAAGCTAATTTTGATGCATTTGGAAATTTAGAATATAATTTAGGCATATTATGTTAATTGTAACCGTTTATTAAATTATCAAAAAATAGAAGAAAAGAAAGTAATTATCCACTAAAAGATGTGCTCAAATAATTAATGAAAACCCAAACTTTTATAATGCATGAAGCTAGTAAGCATAACCTACCAACCCAACCCTTGTGGGTGGGGTTGAGCTGATTTCTACACAAGTAAGGGGTTTATTGGAAATTTCATAACCCGTTAAGATCAGATTAGAGCAAAATACCCTTCAATCTTATCTAGCCTGATTCGTGTACATAATGCCTTAAATTCAGCTTGTTACTTAAGATTTCTACGCTACTACTATTACACAATTTTTTTTCCTATAAATGTTTCTTGGCATTTGCAACGAAATACCTCCAACATTTTTCTCAGTCAATGTTTTGATGATACCATCCGTTTCAACCCATCAATGTTTCATTTTTTTTTTAAAAAAATTTTCCCACTATAAAATTATTAAGGGAAAAAAAAACCATAATCTAAGAATGTGCTTAGGAGCAAACAATCTCGTAAAAAAACATTTGATTCTCTCACATTGTTTAAAAGAGGGTATTGTGTGTAGTATAACTTATCACATCTTTCTTTAAAAGTTACCATAGTTATAATTTTTTTTTTAATTTTATTTAAAAAAAAAAAAGAATTTGTGATGTGCTTTTGTATTAGAACTTCATCCTTACTCCCTAGTATTGGGCTTTGTGGAGCCTAATTGTGTTTAATCTGAATTATGACCTGACCCGAAATAAAATTACTACGGTTTTTAATGTGATTTTTTTTTTGGGCATAGTCTATGGAGTGAAGGCTTGAGCCAATAGGCCCAAGCCCATTTGTAGCCCATTGTGAATCTTGTGTACAAGATAGAAAAACTGTTGTTTTGGAGATTAGGGTTTCTTGTTGTTTTTTAGAGAAAAAAATTGCACTATCGCATCTTGTACTTTTCTCCGTGAATAGAGAAATCCTTACAACTTTATGGACGTAGGAAAATTGTCGAACCACGTAAATATTATCTTGTGTGATTTTGGGTAGCTTACTGAAATTAAAGATTATATAAGATATGCTATGTTCTCACTTACTAGAAAATCTACCTCAATTCTACCTTCTAGTTGGTTAATGATCTCCATTTTGACCCCCCCCCCACTCTCTCTCTCATTGATCAAAAGCAGACCATAGAGAATCCAATTGCGCAAATAGAACCAAATGTCCTCTTCATTGAGCAACTTGACCCCTAAATAACACCAAGCCAAATTCACTTCAATGTCTAAATATCTGATACTATCGACTCCCAAGAAATTCTTGTCCTTAAGCTCAATTTCAAGCGCTCAATGGCCTTTTCTTGTCTGTTCTCCTTCCATGATTAAGCAACCATGCTGCCCACAAGAGTTCCAAGCCTGCAATCAAGATTCACATTATTTGTGCTCCCTGTTGAACAATTTAATGAAACATGAAGAACTTGTATGCTAGCCATTTTACCTTTTCATATGCAGTCTTAGCCTAGAAATTTGCTGAGTTCTGTCATAGGGATATTTGAGTTAGAATCAGATGGCACAGCATTATCAACAAATGTACAGCGTGCTTAATGAAAACTACATAGATATCCATCACCTCAAGATTTATAATAGGAAAATCTTGAATCCAACAATTCCTTCTGTGCTATCATATTTTTATACCGTCTAGCCAATGAGATTTATGAGATACTTAAAGAATGCAGAGGAAGCAACAAATGTAGTATAAGCAAAGTCACAGATAAAGCTCAATCTAAAGCCAACTGACCCCTTCCAAACTGAAGAATTAGTGGCAATTAGTAATGACAAATGAGAACCCTCACTTATATTAATTTTAAGTGAATAAAATACTAGTACTCAACCCAAAAAAAAAATAAAAAACAAAAAACAAAAGAGATTAGTCAATTAGCTTTGTGTATATATATAATGATTGATTCAGATAGTTTTTCTTTTTTCTTTTTTCTTTTTTTTCCACTAGTATGATTGTATCAGAATTTGTTAATCAGTGACATATGTGAACGATTGTTAAGATAAACTAAGATGTGGTTGAGCCATTCACAGCATGTACATAATTATAAATTTATTGATAGAGGTGGCTTAAGAGTTAAGGCTTGAGTGTATTATCAAGTATTTGATGACGTACGTGCAACTCAGCCTGTGACCATCATCAAGAATATGGGCATCCGGGTTTTTACTCAACCCAAAAAAAACAAAAGAGATTAGTCAATAATTAGCTTGTGTATATAATGATTGATTCATATATATATATATATATTTGATATATATATATATATTTATATATATATATATATTTTTTTTTGCTAGTATGATTGATTCAGAATTTCAGATGGTAATGAATCAGTGACATATGTGAATGATTGTTAAGATAAACTAAGATGTGGTTGAGTCATTCACAGCACATACATAATTATAAATTTATTGATAGAGGCGGCTTTCAGAGTTAAGGCTTAGGTGTATTATCAAGTATTTGATGACATGCAACTCGGCCTATGGCCATCATCAAGAATATGGGCATTCGAGTTTTTTTACTCCCAATCATGGTTGTTAAAATTCTTATCTGGATCCTACAATTTTACGATCTCACCTACCCAAAACAATCCGAATCTTTCAAGAATCTTTGCAATTGTTCAAGATCGGTAGGATTGTACAATTCTGACGATCCTAAACGATCCTGATTTCTTGTAATCTTCTTTGACTTGGTAGGAGGCTCAATTGGATCCAAATGAAAAATAACATCCTAATAGACCAAGTTTTGATATTCTAATATAGAGAGAAAGAGTGTCAATTGGACTCAAATAAAATATAACATCCCATTAGAATGTCATGTTTTAAGGTTTTTGGCCTTTTTAAATAACGCTTACAAATTGATGTAGTGATGTATGGTAATTACATCAAATCGATGCAAATTTTTGATTTTTTATGAATGAATGTATAATTTATGTGATTATTTAACATACCAATATGGTTTTTTTTTTCTCAAATAAGGTAAGATCTTACGATCCACAATTCCACATACCTCCCATGATCCTACGTAAGATCACGATTTTGACAATCTTACTCCCAATAATAGTACATTAGGTTGGGCCTACAATAGGTCTATGCTTCTTGGACCATAATATCTTATAAGAGCATTAGTATTAGTGGTGCTAAAAAGCTATATTGCTATTTTTAGCACCACCAAATACCAAAATTTAGCCAAAATGTGGCTACATTAGTGGAACCAAAGCCATATTTTTTGGCTCCACAGCTACAGTGAACAGCCAAAAGTAGTTGTGCACAATAGCTCATATGTAAATATATATATATATATTATTAAATTGTTGTGTTCACATTGCTTTTTAATAAAACTAGTTTTGAAGCATGTGCAAGAGCACGTGTTAACCAATAAAAAGATTACAATTAAGGTTAGAAATAGAATTTATTTATAATTATTTAATTATTAGATTGCTTAGAAATTATACTGTTAAATGTTTCAAAATATTCAGATATATTATCAAATCTATGGTTACCTTCAACATAGACACCAATACTTTAGCCCTATCCCCATCACTTTTCTCCCAAATGCTATTTTTATATTTTACTGTGAAAGATCACATACATACAAAATGTGTTATTTGTTATATTATGTAAATAATATAATTTTTTATGCTATATTTATGTCAAAATCTAAATACATGACTTTTTTTTTTTTATATATAAATTAACTATAATAATAACGTTAGATCATATTATACTTTATACTAAAAAGAGCTTCAATATCACAAGTGTAGCTTATGAAGATGAGTATATATTGCGTACAAAAAGAGGTCTAAAAGAACGAATTTATCCATATCTACACATTTGATCCACAAAAGGGAAGACAAATTGATTCATAATTGAGTAACAATTATGTCTCTATCTGTCTTCCATGATCTTCAAAATTTCCTCCTTTTATTTATTTATTTATTTATTTTACCTCTATTGAAGTTCTTAAACACATATACATATTAATTTACTTGTCACAGTAGCTTGTATTCATTCACTTTCATTTGAGAAATCAAAGATGGAAACAATATTAAATCTATTGTGCATTTCTCCATGAACTTCATAGCTTACAGATTTGAGATGAATAATGAACTCTTGGTCCAAAGAAAGCCTTGAAATGTTTTCTAAATTTTGTATTCCATCCTACCATTAGAGCAATAATGTGAGAATTTCATATATTTTCAAACATAATCAAAACAAATAAATGGAATTTTATAAGTGTGCCTGTATTATACCTCAGTGGTTGTTAGCATCAAAGTTTTCAATGTGCAATTCAAGAAATTTTCTGCACTGTTTCTAAATATGATAGCTAGCAATGATCCAGTTTCATCACATAAATCAACTTCAATTCGACACCTAAAATGAAAAACGCAATAAATAAAAATTCCAATAGTAAGAGTTATTTATGGAATTATGGTAAAAATGCATTTTTCATCCCTACATTTTGGGTCAATTCCCATTTCGGTCCCAAAATTGATTTCTTTGCAAATTTCATCCCTAAATTTTGAAAATCGTATTTAAAATGGTCCCTGCCGTGAACCAACAGATGGAACCCTCCTTCGTGGCAGATGGAGTGCCCTTCTTACCAACGTGGCATTGACGTGGCCATTAAAATATTGTTAAAAATAATTATTTGGCATTTTTAAATACCACGTCAGCATTTTAATTTTTTTGGCGAAAAGCACATTTTAGTCCCTACATTTTCAGGCGATTTCCATTTTAGTCCCTACATTTTATTTTTACCGCTTTTAGTCCCTATCCTGAAAAACGGTTCCCATTTGGTCCCTGCCGTTACATCATAAACAGATATTGTTGACGTGGCAAACGGCAGAATTAAAAAATATTAAAAATATTTTATTTTATTTTAAAATAAAATAAAATTTTAGTTATCAATAATTTTAAAATAAAAATATTAAAAATTTTAATTAAAAATAATTGTTATTCATGTTCTTCCCCCCCAAGAACATNATTCATGTTCTTCCCCCCAAGAACATGGTTGCCCAGAAAATATTTCTTCTCTTTTATTTTATTTTCTCGGCATCCAAACAAGCAAAAACATATACAAAACTCATTTCCCTTCACGCTCCGCCACCGATGCCTTGGTCTTCTTCTGCATAGTGATCAACACATTGTGCCAAGTGTTCACCCTCGACCTCTCTTTCCCAACAACTCCCACATTCATTTCCACCAGAAAAAGAAACCCAGATCAAAAGAACACAAAATGCAAACGAAAAAAAATGAAAAATAAAATACTAAACAGGGAGAATGAATAACTAAGAACGAGTGAAAATTCAAGGAATTTCTATTCCAAGATTTGTATATGTTCTTCCACAAAAATCAAACACAAAGACCTTTAAAGATTCTTTCACTCAGATGAAAACCAATTCTTTCACAAACCACATCCATGTGTGTCTCAAGGTTAGATGAAAACCGATTATTTCACAAAGATTTCAACAATTACTCAGCCAATTTTTCACTATCTCACTACAAACACAAAGGACCTTCAAAGATTCAAAACACAAATAGCAACAAAGCAAACCCAACAAAGTAAACCGAGATGTCTTGGGTTTGGCTTTGGTGTCGTGGTGCCTGTTGTGGATGGTGGTGGTGCTCGTGGGGTTTGGCTTTGGTTGAACTAGAGATTTGAGGGAGATCTAGGGATAGATCGAAGCGAGAGAAAGAAAACAGAGAGAGAAGCGAGATCTGGGAATTTTCAGATGAAGGAGAGAGAGGGCGGTGGGGTTTCGTAGTGAGAAACGAGGGAAGCACCGCTTGGATAGGCGGTGGTGTTGAGTGGCGGTGATCAAGGAAGAGAGATCTGGGCGGAGAAAACAGAGAAAGATAGAGAGAGATAGATCGAAGCGAGAGAAAGAAAACAGAGAGAGAAGCGAGATCTGGGAATGTTCAAATGAAGGAGAGAGAGGGCGGTGGGGTTTGGTAGTGAGAAACGAGGGAAGCACCGCCTGGATAGGCGGTGGTGTTGAGTGGCGGTGATCAAAGAAGAGAGATCTGGGCGGAGAAAACAGAGAAAGATAGAGGGAGGCCTTGCCAATTTGTGGGTATCGAAGCTTTTGAGAGAGTGAGATTGAGAGATGATGATAAGGACGAAGAGGAGGATGGGGAGGTGGAGGATGAAGATGATGATAAGTAGAAAAATTTCTTTTTCTGGGCAACCATGTTCTTAGGGAAGAAGAACAATTATTTTTAATTAAAATTTTTAATATTTTTATTTTAAAATTATTGATAACTAAAATTTTATTTTATTTTAAAATAAAATAAAATATTTTTAATATTTTTTAATTCTGCCATTTGCCACGTCAGCAATATCTGTTTATGATGTAACGGCAGGGACCAAATGGGAACCGTTTTTCAGAATAGGGACTAAAAGCGGTAAAAATAAAATGTAGGGACTAAAATGGAAATCGCCTAAAAATGTAGGGACTAAAATGTGCTTTTCGCCAATTTTTTTTTAGGCAATGCCACATCATAAAATTTATATTAAAAAGAAATCAAAATTTTAAAAAAACCTTAAATCTAATTTAATTAAAAAAAATATTACTTATCATTATTAATTTTCATAAGAACATTACAACTTGTTCTTCATGTTCTTCCCAATCAAACCCAACAACGAAGAACTCAACCCAGATTACAAGAACACAAACCCAGCAACCAATAACTCAAACCCAAATCACAACAACACAAACGAAAAGAAGAAGAAGAAAGAAGCAGAGATCAAACACAAACACACCCAGATCGCAATAACACAAACAAAAAAAAGAAGAAGAAAGAAATAGAGATCAAACAAAAACACACCCAAATCACAACAACACAAATGAGAGAGAGAGAGAGAGAGAGAGAGAGAGAGAGAGAGATCAAACACAAACACAGACCCAGATCCAAAATTTTCCCATTGTTTTCACGGCATTAAGACCCCATGGCCTCCATGATCAAAACCTCGAAGATAAGAATTCGTGGTGGAGAAGATCAAAACCTCCTGAGATTAGAGAGTTTGGGTTCAGATCGGCAATGCGTGGTGGAGAAGAATCCGTCTCCAAATCGTTCACAAACCCAAACCATCGAAGCGGTGGTGCTCTTCTTCACTGGAAAAGACAACAACCTCAACACCCAAGCTAGATTGGCACAGTCATGAACCGACTTGATTCATCTTAGGTTGTGGGGGTTTGATCGTGGGATGGGTTTTGTGGGTCTTCAATTTAAAGGGTTAGGGTCTATCAAAAAAAACAATTTAAAGGGTTAGGGTTTGTTGGATTAGGGATCATGAGATTATGGGTTCTCTTGATCTTGATTTTGATTTTTGAGTGGTCATGCTATTTGGCTCTTGAGACCGAGAGAGGTGTTCAGTGTATGTGAGAGAGTGAGAGATGAGAACATGATGGAGCTTGAGCTTCAATCTTTACAACTTAAAAAAAGTAAAAAAATTTTGTTTTTTTTTTTTAAATTAAAATTAAAATTGAGAAATCTGGCTTTTTATTTTTAATAATATTTTTAATAAAATTAAAATTAAAATTGAGAAAACTGACGTGGTGCCATGACGTGGTATTTAAAAATGCCAAATAATTATTTTTAACAATATTTTAATTGCCATATCAGCGCCATGTCAGCAAGAAGAGCACTCCGTCTGCCACGTAGGAGGGTTCCGTCTGTTGGTTCATGGCAGGGATCATTTTAAAAATGATTTTCAAATTTTAGGGATGAAATTTGCAAAGAAATCAATTTTGGGACCAAAATGAAAATTTACCCAAAATGTAGGGATAAAAAGTGTATTTTCACATAGAATTATTGGCCAAAAGAAAGGTTATATCTTTGATAGTGTACATGCATAGGTTCAGCCACAGCCTCTTCCTTACAAAATAGGCATCTAAATGACTCATTATATTCAACACCGGTACCTTTGTTACAGTTGTTGCAGGCCATATACCAAAATTTTTTATCCAACTTTTTGACAGAGATCGATGCTCTGACCCGAAAATTTACCTGTTGTATTCATTGTATGTAATTTTTGCCTCATTACTCGCCGGGTTTTTGTGAAAACAAAATTTATATAAGAGAGATAAAATTATATTACCATTTTAGACAAAGTTGCGATAGCACCAATATCTGTCAAATTTTCAATTGGTGGCATTATAGAGGTACTGGATGAAGATGTGGGATCAAGCTTTTTGGCAATTGTATCTTCAAGCAACTTTTCATTCCTAGAAGCCCTATGGGGATGGAAAAAGCAAATTAGAGAATGATAAATATACACACCAAAATAAGAAATGACTAACAATCTTTAGTGGGGATTTAGAAATATGCACACAAAAAATGTCTATGATTATAAGTACTTCTATGTGCAGCAACCAAAGATTGTACTATTCCATTCAATTAGAATTGTTATTTTTTTTTAAAAAAAATTACATACAACCACCAAAGAATATGTCATTTTATTCTAGGAAAGGGACTCATTTGATTAAAATCACCTGTGTAATCAAACTATAACGTGCAACTAAAGCAATGATATTAATCATGAAAAGGAGGATGTGAAGCAATTAATTAGAATCAGATGTTTGTTATAATTCAAGTAAAAAGGTAAAATAAGCTACGAAATATCATAGGAATTTATAATCTTAGGGAAGAAGTTCATAATAGATTCAAAATTTACCATTCTTCCAATGCAGTTGCTTTAGAATGATTTGGATTTATGACGAAGGAGCTGGACGGCTTGGTTGACAGAGAGATTCCTACAATGAATATAAATATCTTATTAAATAGGTGTTTTTAGTTTATAAAGAAAAAAGATTTTGGAAATCTTTTACCATTATGTGAAACCACTTTCAGTCTCAACGCTATAATTATAACAGGTTTGCGATTGATAACCTCCGAAATAGTTGTTGATTCATTCACGATGAACTAGTCCCACATTGTTAAACCAATAGGCTTAAGGCTGAAACATATAAATCCAATTATAGTAATCAGTATCTGTGTAGTACGTGGATCAGATTTCATTATAATGAATATAAGTTTAATAATTATGCTTTAAAAATATTATTGTTGCTGTTATTTTTCTTGGCTATTTATATAAACTAATTATATTAAAGAAAATAAAATGTAGAATGAAAATAATTACATGAAAAAACATAAAGATATTAATTAATAGATCATACAGTTTATCAATGAGAGTGAATTCTTGAAAGACTAAAATGGAAATCGCCTAAAAATGTAGGGACTAAAATGTGCTTTTTGCCAATTTTTTTTTAGTCAATGCCACATCATAAAATTTATATTAAAAAGAAATCAAAATTTTAAAAAAACCTTAAATCTAATTTAATTTAAAAAAAATATTACTTATCATTATTAATTTTCATAAGAACATTACAACTTGTTCTTCATGTTCTTCCCAATCAAACCCAACAACGAAGAACTCAACCCAGATTACAAGAACACAAACCCAGCAACCAATAACTCAAACCCAAATCACAACAACACAAACGAAAAGAAGAAGAAGAAAGAAGCAGAGATCAAACACAAACACACCCAGATCGCAATAACACAAACAAAAAAAAGAAGAAGAAAGAAATAGAGATCAAACAAAAACACACCCAAATCACAACAACACAAATGAGAGAGAGAGAGAGAGAGAGAGAGAGAGAGAGAGATCAAACACAAACACAGACCCAGATCCAAAATTTTCCCATTGTTTTCACGGCATTAAGACCCCATGGCCTCCATGATCAAAACCTCGAAGATAAGAATTCGTGGTGGAGAAGATCAAAACCTCCTGAGATTAGAGAGTTTGGGTTCAGATCGGCAATGCGTGGTGGAGAAGAATCCGTCTCCAAATCGTTCACAAACCCAAACCATCGAAGCGGTGGTGCTCTTCTTCACTGGAAAAGACAACAACCTCAACACCCAAGCTAGATTGGCACAGTCATGAACCGACTTGATTCATCTTAGGTTGTGGGGGTTTGATCGTGGGATGGGTTTTGTGGGTCTTCAATTTAAAGGGTTAGGGTCTATCAAAAAAAACAATTTAAAGGGTTAGGGTTTGTTGGATTAGGGATCATGAGATTATGGGTTCTCTTGATCTTGATTTTGATTTTTGAGTGGTCATGCTATTTGGCTCTTGAGACCGAGAGAGGTGTTCAGTGTATGTGAGAGAGTGAGAGATGAGAACATGATGGAGCTTGAGCTTCAATCTTTACAACTTAAAAAAAGTAAAAAAATTTTGTTTTTTTTTTTTAAAATTAAAATTAAAATTGAGAAATCTGGCTTTTTATTTTTAATAATATTTTTAATAAAATTAAAATTAAAATTGAGAAAACTGACGTGGTGCCATGACGTGGTATTTAAAAATGCCAAATAATTATTTTTAACAATATTTTAATTGCCATATCAGCGCCATGTCAGCAAGAAGAGCACTCCGTCTGCCACGTAGGAGGGTTCCGTCTGTTGGTTCATGGCAGGGATCATTTTAAAAATGATTTTCAAATTTTAGGGATGAAATTTGCAAAGAAATCAATTTTGGGACCAAAATGAAAATTTACCCAAAATGTAGGGATAAAAAGTGTATTTTCACATAGAATTATTGGCCAAAAGAAAGGTTATATCTTTGATAGTGTACATGCATAGGTTCAGCCACAGCCTCTTCCTTACAAAATAGGCATCTAAATGACTCATTATATTCAACACCGGTACCTTTGTTACAGTTGTTGCAGGCCATATACCAAAATTTTTTATCCAACTTTTTGACAGAGATCGATGCTCTGACCCGAAAATTTACCTGTTGTATTCATTGTATGTAATTTTTGCCTCATTACTCGCCGGGTTTTTGTGAAAACAAAATTTATATAAGAGAGATAAAATTATATTACCATTTTAGACAAAGTTGCGATAGCACCAATATCTGTCAAATTTTCAATTGGTGGCATTATAGAGGTACTGGATGAAGATGTGGGATCAAGCTTTTTGGCAATTGTATCTTCAAGCAACTTTTCATTCCTAGAAGCCCTATGGGGATGGAAAAAGCAAATTAGAGAATGATAAATATACACACCAAAATAAGAAATGACTAACAATCTTTAGTGGGGATTTAGAAATATGCACACAAAAAAATGTCTATGATTATAAGTACTTCTATGTGCAGCAACCAAAGATTGTACTATTCCATTCAATTAGAATTGTTATTTTTTTTAAAAAAAAATTACATACAACCACCAAAGAATATGTCATTTTATTCTAGGAAAGGGACTCATTTGATTAAAATCACCTGTGTAATCAAACTATAACGTGCAACTAAAGCAATGATATTAATCATGAAAAGGAGGATGTGAAGCAATTAATTAGAATCAGATGTTTGTTATAATTCAAGTAAAAAGGTAAAATAAGCTACGAAATATCATAGGAATTTATAATCTTAGGGAAGAAGTTCATAATAGATTCAAAATTTACCATTCTTCCAATGCAGTTGCTTTAGAATGATTTGGATTTATGACGAAGGAGCTGGACGGCTTGGTTGACAGAGAGATTCCTACAATGAATATAAATATCTTATTAAATAGGTGTTTTTAGTTTATAAAGAAAAAAGATTTTGGAAATCTTTTACCATTATGTGAAACCACTTTCAGTCTCAACGCTATAATTATAACAGGTTTGCGATTGATAACCTCCGAAATAGTTGTTGATTCATTCACGATGAACTAGTCCCACATTGTTAAACCAATAGGCTTAAGGCTGAAACATATAAATCCAATTATAGTAATCAGTATCTGTGTAGTACGTGGATCAGATTTCATTATAATGAATATAAGTTTAATAATTATGCTTTAAAAATATTATTGTTGCTGTTATTTTTCTTGGCTATTTATATAAACTAATTATATTAAAGAAAATAAAATGTAGAATGAAAATAATTACATGAAAAAACATAAAGATATTAATTAATAGATCATACAGTTTATCAATGAGAGTGAATTCTTGAATCGTTGAAGGTCCATTTCTCATTTGAAGCTATCGAGGCGGTTGGACAGCTATCGCAAGAGCAATAACATCTAACATATTAAACACAATAGTTTTGTGAATAAACATTATGTTAAAGAGAGGATTTGAATTTAAGCTTTACAAATCTTACCAATAGGGTCATCAAGGTCAATGTATTTGTGGAATTAACCAAAAGGAACAAAACTATACTCTGTTGTATGAAATGAAATCTCATCCTCTAATACATCCTCAGTAACAGTTCTTGTATTGATTATCCACTGATAGTTATGGTCAACACGATGAAGTTTTGTAGGTATTGGTTTGACAAGTGCATTGGTGATAAAATACGTCCTTGCTTGGATCAACGTATCCTCATGCAGTTGAATGTCATGACCAAATAGTACAACTTGCACTCAGTTTCCCTGTATATAGATATTAAAAAAAAAAAATCAAATGAATGATTGATTCAAATTCTATAAAGGCTGAAATGAAGATGTACATTATTTGGTCAAATTTATTTATAAAAGAAACTAAGCTTAAACCCTATTAGTTAGAAGCTATATTCATTTTAAATCAGATTGAATTTTCATTCTTGTACTTTTGAAACAATAAAGAAAATTTAAATAAATGGTGCCTATATAAAAGCGCGAAGAAAAATTTATACTCTCACAAGATTGTGTTCTTATTACGTTATAACAAAATTGGTAAGAAATGTGTGTATCTTATTACGAAAGAATTTTAAAGTTGTCTACAATCTTAAGTTGCAAATTTGTTTTTAGTAAGTCATTGCTGTTGCATTTTTTTTTTTAGTTTTACTTAAGCATATATATATATATATGGGCTAAATACAATTATGGCTCTTGATAGGGAGGGGAAAAACTTGCTATTCAAGTGAGAAAAAAAAAAAAAAACTGTTCTATTAATGTAAATTACGTGATTTGCAGCATTAAAAATGTGTTCTAGACCAAAAAAAAAAAAAATTAGCATATACCACTATGTTTTTGGTAACTCACATGTGGTTATACTAGTATAATGCAGTTGGTACAACTCAAAAAGGAGGAAACTAGTTATTTATCTTGCTATTGTATAATTTCAAATGAAACAACTGTCTATTCAAAATTAATAGGGTAACTTAGAACATAATTTTTTTTTTTTTTGTATTACTAAAGTAACAACATAAATTAAGAATAATAATACATTGGTGTTCAGAAATAAAGTTCTAGCATATTGAATAACATATGAATTACAAAGTATCTATACTGTATATATAAAAAGGGCAGATATCTTAAATAATTATGTGAAGAATATTTGTAAAATACACAAAAGTTGCAATTTCGAATTTAATTTATATAACCCTATATAAAATGGACAGTGTATAATATTATTAAATATTTGTTTCTAACCTCTTTATCAATCAATATAAGCCTTTGATATGTGCTGACACCTTGCATTGATGTTCGTGTCATTGTTTTTTCAGCCACTAGAACTTTAGGGAATGTTTAGATTTATGATTTTCATGACTCAATTCTCTGTTTCCATAACTCATAACTCAAAAATGGTGAGATCCATAACAAAAAGGTTGTTTGGCACACGATAATTCTGTTTCCATCACTCAATTCTCTGATTTTTAAGTTATGAGTTATGGAAACTGAAAACACATTTTGGCTATTTTCAGTTTCCATAACTCATAACTCAATGGCATTTTTATAATTAAACACACATGAGGGATTCACTGTCATAACTCAGCCACCTTTTTGACCAATCTACCTTCTTTTTTTTTTTTCCTCCTGGGTTCGAGCTCAGGTGTCTTCCTTCTTCTTCTTCTTCTTTTTCTTTTCTTTTCTTTTCTTTCTTTCTTCTCCTAGGTTCGATCTCAGGTGTCTTCCTTCTTCTTCTTCTTTTTTTTTTCTTTTCTTTCTTCTCCGTTCGGTCTCAGGTGTCTTCCTTCTTCTTCTTCTTCTTTTTTTTTTTTCTTTTCTTTCTTCTCCGTTCGGTCTTTGGTGTCTTCCTTCTTCTTCTTTTTTTTTTTTTCTTTCTTCTGTCTTTGGTCTGGGGTGTTCTTCCTTTTTTTTCTTTTCTTTTCTTTCTTCTCCATTCGATCTCAGGTGTCTTCCTTCTTCTTCTTCTTCTTCTTTTTTTCCCCTTTCTTCTTTCATTGGGTTCGGGTGATCTGGGTTTCTTTTTTCTTTTTCTTTTTTTTCCTTTCTGGTTTGGGTTTCTAGGTATTGAAAAAAAAAAAAAAAAAGCACTGGGTAACAGGTATGGGGCCCACAAATAGTGTGAAAAATATTGAGCGATAGGAAGTGAGTGATGTTGCCAAATAACCTTGGTATTTTAAGTGATGAGTGATGAGTGACGAGTGACGGAAATTGAGTGATGAGTGATGAGTGATCAAAAAAAAAAAAAAAAAAATCCAAACATGGCCTTAACTTTCCAATTTCTTGTTTCTGGGTGAGTGTCCTTAATGGAAATGTAAATCGTCCGCATCTTAGTCATTTGAGAATAGGAGAAAGGAGAGACATTGCATTAGTTTTTTTAATTTCAGTAGGCAAATAATTTGAATAAGAAATATAGATCAAAATTTCATATAAATTATAAATTATATTAGTTACAATAAAGTTATCCTCAAATAACAAACTGCAGTCCTTGAGCAACAACTATCTATATCATATATGAAATTAATTACTCAAATCAAACCTGTAGAATGGGAATAACATAGCAGGTTAGGTCCAATAAGGCCTATACAAAATTTACTTTCGCGTGAATAAATAAAATTAATGGGTTATCAATTTAACAAAGTCAATTTTTTTTCCTAAAATAAATGAATTGCATGCAATATGAATTTGAACCTTTATGTATTGGTGCAGCAAATTGAATTCACATGCTTTTAAACAATATGAGCAAGAGCATATATATCTTATGTATCGACAAGTAATATTAATGTTATGACAACAAAGTAAGAGCTTTTTAACGCAGACAAATTACGACCTTATGAACAAAAATACATATAAAATAAAAAATAGAAATTGATTACAAAAAAATAATCTTAACCAAGTGCTGATACCCATTTTCGCGACACATTTCGTACAAGCCCGATTCAAACAAGCCCAACTTTTTTGTGGGTTCAATTCATGTATTATATTATATTTTATTCTTTTAAGCATGGTCCAAGCCCATGCAACTTATTGGGGAAATTGAGGAAGTGTGGTTTTGAGGGTATGGGTCGGTTCCTTTCAGACCTTTTACATGAGCCCAGCCCATGCGTGCTACCAAGTGGGAAAGGGACACTGGTAGCACCTCAGGCTCATGGAGGAGGTCTTGTATCCAAAATTTCCACCCCAAAACAGCTTTTATGCTCTGTGTGACTGTGTCCAAAGTTTCTGCCGAAACCATTTTTTTCCTTTAAACATAGTTGGCTCCCATTGGCCAACTCCATCTGCTAGCCCTCACTTAGGTGGCCCTCCCAATGGTCTAAAATTTCTAACCAAAGGCAACCAATTAAAAAAAAAACCCACTTTGTTTCCAAAATCATGCTAAAAGCATACCAAACTCTTCCCTAAACAAAAGCAACCCAAGCCAAAACACCAAAATAGTATCATAGGGGATAAAAAGCCTCTTCCACTACTCAAAAACCAGTCACTTAGAGCACCCCAAATTCAATACAAAAGGCCCCAATCAGATTTAAAATGGGGGCAGCCACGTTCTATTCATATACCTGAAACTTCAGAGCCAAACCTCATTCAGCCAGTCAACAATCTCACAATTCCGAAGCTTGGGGGTGGAAATATGGGTATAGGGGAACCTGCCCTCTCTTCCTCACAACCTCTCTCAATTCCCTCTTCTGTGTGACTGCGGGTCAAAATTTCAAACTTGTTATGTTTTTTATGGTTTTCTGCACTTTTGTTATAAGCATTTTGATTTTCTCTTGTCAAAGCACCATTAGCCTTTTGTTCATTATACATTTGGAATTTTGGGCTTCATTCTCCACAACAAACACTTCTAAAGAACCCAAGGGGAGATTTGGCCTTTCTCGCATTTTTGGCCCTTATCGCAAAAATGTCCCCGACATTTTGGCGACTCCACTGGGGAGTCAAGCAGCTAAAACAAGAGAAGTCTTATATTCGAGGATGCAAAACTAGCAAAAATATGATGTTTCTCACACCAACTTGTCGTTCTAAGAGAAATTGTATGATACTTTGCCATGCAAGAAGAGCATAGTGAAGTTGAGCTGAAATAAGTGCTATCCTTAGCTCAATGAGCTACTAGAGATGCTCCAAATCATGTCACAAAATCGCTCCAACCTCCGGAAATCACCCAAGAAGTGAAGGATGGAGGGAGAATCAACTTTCTTATTCAAGAAAAAAAAAAATTCTTCAACTCATCTATATTTTTTTTTTAGCTATTGTTCTTATGGATGAATCATCATATATCTCTTTCTTTACATGATATTTGTAAAAAATTTTGTTGTAGCTTGAAAATGCAAAAATGGCAAGCCACAAATCCAACCGCGAAGGGAATGACGGTTCCAACCAATAATCAACAAATTCAAAGCTCTAAACATCAATTTCAAAACCAAGAACTCCTCACGCACTAAGCATATGGGGCTGCTACGGGTGATTAAATTATTTTGGCACAACAACAATCGCTATTGTATGCAACCCTTCGCAGCTAAATATTTTTGGCGTCACTGCTGAATGAAGTCTTTACCAAATAGTTAAAGGTCATAGCTAAATGGCCCACTGCAAGGTGCTAGATATTCCATACACCAAGCCTTGAGGTAGCGACATACCATACATCAAGTTGTATTGTTACTAAGCCAACGCTGAGCATATGGGGGCTGCTGCGGGTAATTAACTCATTTTGGCACAACAATAATTGCTGCTATGTGCGACCCTTCGTAGCTAAACATTTTTGGTGTCACCGCTAAATGAAGTCTTCACCAAAGAGCTAAAGGCCATACCTAAATGGCCCACCGAAAGGTGCTAGACATTCCATGCACTAAGCCTTGAGGTTGCAAAACACCATACATCAAGTCTTTAAGAAGCGACATTTCATAAGCCAAGTTTTGAAGTCATATGAGCGACATACTATCATTTAAAGCACGCTTAAGCTAAGACTCTCGATCATTTTCTTCGCTAACTCATTTTTTTATACATATCGTTTAAACCATTTAATTTTTCAAATTTTTAATCAAAATATTTTTTATAAGTCGTTTATGCTACTTCGCTTGGCCATGACTATCGCTTACTAATATAAATCACATTTGCACTTAGGGTGAAACGGAAACCTTCTTAGAGCACCCAACAATAAAGAAAATCTGAACTCAATTCCCTCCCACTAAAGCCGTGACACGCTCATGATCGCTAAGCTCTGATGAGCTCACGCATCCAAAATCTTGGTTGATCCGTGCACTCCAAGTTATAGCATGTTCATATATCTTAAGTAATGACAAGCGTGTGCATTCTAAGCCATGACAACACTTTAATCCTTCTTGAATTTGAGAGTACACATGAAGAGGGAAGTTCAAACATTGCCATCATCAAGAAAATTGTTCTTGTCACTCAATTCTTGCAATTGAAATCCGCAGCCAAGCCAACTAATAAGGAAAGTTCTCGCTCACCTTTGAAGAATGCTTCACTAAAGCTCGCTCTAAACATTGATGTCAAACAACTCAAAAATCACAAGCTAGTTGCTGGAAATCCATTCCAAAGATTTTTAGTGGAATCTTAGTATTGATGTGAAAACTTAGTATAAGCGGCATAGAGGCCAATGAAAAAATTGTTGTGCTAGGGTTGCAACAAGCCTATACCAACATCTCTAATGCTTAGCCCATTATTGTCCAAAAGTTAGAAGCCAAGCAAGAAAAGTATGGAGCCGCTGTTTACGGCACCATGTATCTTCAACAAAAAGGCTAACCAAAGCGTGGGAGAAAAACTGTGGTGCTAGGAATGAAACAACCATATGCCGACATCTCCAACACTTAGCCTATCATTGTCCCAAAATTAGAAGCCAAGTTATCTGAGTAAGACACTATTTACGGCACAACAAATCTTCGACCAAAAGGAATTTTATTCTACCCTCTATATAGCAAATGTGGAACCCCATTTTTGGAATTCATCTTGAAGAAATATGGTGAGTACTAAGGGAGGAATAAATCCTACCAACAACTCTTGGCGATGGGATACCATTGGTTTGGCATAACCAAATTCACTAAAGTCGCCACACTTCCAAGTGCACTCCAAGCTTATACACACACACCATATAAGTCTTCAAGACGTGAGCACTCCATAGCCTTTTATATTCGGGGCTTGATCTCATTGGACCTATCCATGCACCCTTGAATGAGTACATTCAGGTCTTTGCCACCACTAAATAGTTCACTAAGTGGGCGGAAGCAATTTCACTCAAGAAAAGCGATGGGAATGGTTGTAGCTAAACTCATCAAGAAGCATATCATTTCTCACTTTGATGTCTCGTTCATAAGCGACAACAATACATCTTGCTTATACCAATTTTCAAAGGCAAGTCCTATGAAATACTAGGAAGCTGACGAACTATCATGTTATCCTAGCATGGTGAGATCCCTACATGTGAAGGTGCAATGCCTTCAATAAGGTAGGGAAAGCCAACGCTATCTTCTAATGAGAAACCTTACAAAGCGGCAAGAAAACCAACAAATTACTCTTACAGCAAAGCCTCTACATGCGAGGGTAAAAAATACTCTCAATAAGGTAGGAAGCTAATGAGACGTTTTATTAAGGCGATACCCCTACTTGTGAGAGCACGACTAGCCCTCAACAAGGTAAGGAAGCCAATGCGTCCTCAAATGAAATCCCTACAAAATGATTAGGAAGCCATCGAGATTTCATATCATTCATATGTGGTGAGACCCCTACTTGCGAGGATGCAATGCCCTCGATAAAGTAGGGAAAGCCACCATTATCTTAACGGCAAGCCTTATAATTCAAGCGTGATGATCTACTACATGTGAGGACATAACCATCCCTTGAGAATATAGGAAAGTTGACACAACGGATCACTACCTCATTGCCACATGGTAATTAGCTATACGCGAGAATAAAACTCCTCCTCAAGAAAATGGCAAAATTGTGCATTCTATAAATCACTATATGCAAGAATGTGATATTTTCAAAAGGTTATAGCAATACAAGCTTTATTTAGGCTATTGTCTGTGAGAACGCAATCAGCATCTATGAAATGGTGAGAAACAAGTGCACCATGAACCACAATGCGTGAAAATGCAGCCCATATGTAGGGGCTTCTTGAAACTAACGAAGCAATGACCTAACATATGTCGAGTTTAAGTTGGCTACCAAGCGATGAGTCAAGTTTCAATATATATGAGCAGCTATATGTGAAGCCAAATCTGCCCGTCAATAGAGAGCTGAAAAATGGTGCACAAACAGCGAGATGTGCACTTAGCCAAAACCTGTTTGCAAGAGCATGACAACCAAGCAACATGTCTACTAACTTGTCCTTGGAAAGGCAAAATCATACTCACAAGCTATCCAATCAAGCACAAGTAATCTTTAAGAGACTAAGTGCATATAATCTATCAAAATTATGCTACTTCATCGCAAGGTGCACTCGACACTTCCAAGCAAGCTTTTCTCAACATATTCAAATGGTCACAGTCATACAAGAGTTGTTTTCACAACCAAAACATGCTCATAGCCTATTGAAGAAAGGAAGAAACTCATTCTCAAGGTACAAAATACAAACCATATACATCTTTGAGGTACAAATCAATTTTTCATTCCAAAATACAAGATTTACATCCAAATGTCATATATGTTTACTTTGTACAAAATGCAAATTGTGTCTACTAACCATGACAGTACAAACTCAAAGTGGCACCAATACAACTAGATAAGAGCTGCTCTATACATAAGTGGGCTATCTACAATGGTGAAATACAAGAGAAATTGTCTCCAAGGCAACAGCCCATATTACACACTTCAACTAGTTCAAGATTTCAAAGCTTAGAGCTCAATACAAGACAATCAGATAATAATAATAATAATAATAATAATAATAATAATAATAACTACTAGTCGCTAACCCGTGCGATGCACGGAAAAGTTCTTAAAAATGCTAAATATTTTTTTTAATCAAATTAAATGCATTTTTTGTCAGGTTGAGAGAAATTTAGTCAACTTAAATGAACCTTTTCACTTTGGATTTTAAGTAATAACTCGCACAAAAACGAATATACAAATTTCATTAGGATTTGAGCTAGTCAACCAAGGTAGGTGTGTGTGTGTCTGTCTATATATATATATAGTGACCTGGTCATGTATTTCTTAATCTGCCAACAAAGCAAATTATTGCTCATTTGAAGCAATTTACAATGTTCATTCTAGGCAGAAGCTTACATACTTTTTGTTGTTGTGATTTACAATTTGAGTAGATGAAAAATAATATGATGTTCTATCACTGGTTATTGCCTTCACAACAAAAAGGGTAAAATTTCAAATCAAAAGATTACATATCACATTTAAAAGAAACACTAACAGAAAGTAAAATGTATGACATGCACTAATAACAAATAATCATAATATTCAAAGAGTTTTGTACATCAACAACAAAATCTTATTAAATTGTTGGGGAAGATTCACTAACTATATTTTATCAATAAAAATAATTTTCTTCATAAGACTTGTTTAATTTATCATATTAAATATGAGAAAACAGGTGCAAGCATATTGTTGTTGACTCTACATTATATCACAAAGAGTCTCTCTTGGATTGCTTCATTCTTCTCTGTGCTCTACAACTAAAGCTCCCCCATCATAAGCTTCCTGCCTTGCAAAACTGTGCAGACAAAAGCAGAATTCCAGAATTTTCATTTCCTACTTTTGCAGCCCTCAACAAAAGTTAAGATTCATGATTTTATCAAAATCTTGCATGCCTTTATTATTAAAATTCTCAATATATACACCATTAGCATAGATACAAATTGATTCAAAAGCAGCCTTATTTTAAAAACACCATAATGCAAAAATATCACCAATAAATAATCGTAATATTTGAAGAGAGATGAATGAAGCAAAATAAAAATAATTAAAATTCACAAAATGAAGAACCAAATATCAAGAACATAGAGGGAGATTGTTGGAAGCGGAATTAACAAACCTAGCATAAATTGTTAAGATTTTAGACTCGATTGGAAAGGAAGTAACTCTAAAAGTTTTAGCTCACCAAGCTTTCTTGTGTTGTTTTATACCTCTTGGAGCAAGGATATCAAGGGAGTTACAAGATGAGGGGATAACAGACTAAACAAATTGGCATGTATATCAACCATCAATAACATACCCAAAATTATAAAAATCTAAATAGATTAAAATGTTAGATTGAGAAAAAACTTAACTGTTTATTTATAACTACCAAAAATGTTTAAGGATTTCCAAAACTACTAAAGTTTGTCAGGGTTAACAAATTTTATACACCTATGGGAATCTAATTCTTTTCAATCTAGTCAAAGAATTAGATAAACAAACAAAAAGAATAAAAAGATATAATATATGTTTTCAAAGTTTTCAAGGGCTTTAACTAATTCCTCATACTTATATTCCTTTATCTCCACCTCTACTTCTACTTTCTCTACCACTCGTGCACCTTTTAAAATGCCAAAATAACCCAACGTCGTCGTTTAATGCAATATCTTTTAAATTAAAGCATGGATACAATAAAAATGAGTGAAAAAGATCATAAATTTATGTAAACATTCAAAAATTTGGGAATTTAGATTCAGATTCTGTAATTAGAACAAAACAGTTGGGTATATTATCTTAAAGGTGTTGTCTAACACAGAACAGATTGGGTTGCCAAGTTGTTTGGTTTTTCCTTTACAGATGATGTACAGTAGCTGTTTTTCCTTTCTTTCCCACTAACAAAAGTAGCATTGTTTATGAGAAAAGTTTGAGTTGAAGCCAAGAGAAGAATTTTTATGGATACAAAATATTCAAGGGCAAGTTGTATGATTGAAAACAAATATTTTACCTTCCAACCATTTAAAAGAAATATTTTACCTTCTCACAATGAATTATTGGAAAAACAACCAAAAACAATTGTAATGAGTATAACAATCGCAATAAACAATATGTTCCAACTGTTTAAAAGAAATATATATATATATATATATATATATTTTTTTTTTATTTTGTATAACAACTCAACTGAGTTAAATATACTTTTTAAAATGAAAATAGTCTAAAAACAAAAGAGTCATTTTTTTTTTTTGTTTCTCTTTTTTCTTTTATTTAGCAAGTAAATAGAATAATGAACAAATATAAATTCCATAAACAAAACTATCTACATCAGACAAATAGTGCAATACATGTATTGGTAGTGCAATACATGTATTAGTAGCAAAGTAGTAAATGATCTAATTAATGGTTTTATATTGACTATTTATATATAACTTTTATGCAACATGAACTTTTTTAAGAATTTTTTACAGCAATTGTTAACAAACCTTGAGTCGATGCAGTTAAGTATGCAGCTCTTTATCCAAAAATGAAAGTCGAACCTGCAAAATAAGTATTTTTTTCTTTTTTTTAATTAAAATAATTTGTAAAAAACAGAATAACGAAGATCAATAATAGTGCAGTAAATGACCCCCTAAATCAAGTTAATACCTACTCACAAAAACAACAATGAGAGAATTAACTCCAACATCCTTTGCAACTCCAAGCACGCAAAAAAGAAAGTAACATAATATATATTTCTAAACCTAGACATGGATCAATGTATTTCTGTCTCTGTGTAGTACCAAAA